>NW_025065080.1:0-49308 GCF_019049425.1 Lizanozyma spartinae
CATCCACTCCAGGTACTTCTGTTCCCGGCACTGAGACCTCAGGCACTGTTCCAGGTTCATCCACTCCAGGCACTTCTGTTCCCGGCACTGAGACCTCAGGCACTGTTCCAGGTTCATCCACTCCAGGTACTTCTGTTCCCGGCACCGAGACCTCAGGCACTGTTCCAGGTTCATCCACTCCAGGTACTTCTGTTCCCGGGACCGAGACCTCAGGCACTGTTCCAGGTTCATCCACTCCAGGTACTTCTGTTCCAGGTACTTCTGTTCCCGGCAGCAGTGTTCCCGGGACTGTTTCTTCTCTGACACTGACTAGTAAGTGTACAGGTTGGAACTGCCCACCCACTCCATGTACTACTACATCAAAGACTACTACTAAGTGTGACAAGTGGTACTGTCCACCAACTCCTTGTACCACAACATCTAAGACTACTAAACCATGCACCACGAGTTCCAAGACCAGCACCCTTTGTACTACTACCCCTAGAACTACCACTCCATGTCCTACTACATTGAGAACTAAGAATTGGTGGGGGTGGAAAGAGGCCGGTGATATAGCAACTTTGAATGCTACTGTTCCAGGTTCATCTGAGATTGTATCTGAAGCAACATCGATTGTTTCTTCTCCAGTTAGTGTGGAGTTCGAGTCAGTCACTGATCAAGTGACAAGCGAAGCTGTTAGTGAACCAGTCACTACAGATGCTTCTGGCGTTACGTCCTTAGATGCCAGTGACCTTGAGTCCAGTGCTGTTGAGACACCAGCTGCTTCTTCTGTGTCACCCGTTATTGAAGCCACACCAAGTGTTATGTCATACGAAGGTGGTGCTGCTAAAGCTAGCATCATATCTAAAAGAGGATGGATGTCTATTGTTGCTTTGATTATGCTTGCAATCTAAGGTCTTTGAGAGAGTCAATGATATTACTCACGCATACATAATTCTATGAAAGCAATCATTTATTTCAAACTCAGTTCATTATCCATTTATACTTTCGTTACAGTATCATGTTCTTCCACTTTAAGAAAGCATATAGAGGATTAGGAAGAATGGTGATATATAATCGTTTTAGCACTTAACAATCGTTTTATAGAAAGAATGTATGCTTCATATTATCATAGAATTATACTTAGTAAAGGTTAAAATACTACAACCATAGTTAATTCCACCCATCGATCATCTGCTAAAGAGTTCTGTGCCTATTACAAGTCTCATTAAGTTGTACATGACCTAAAATTTGTTCGTAATAATATATATTACATTTTTATACTATAAAATTTAAACCATACCGTTGAGGATGCATACGCAATTAAACCAGAAATCCAAAATGAAAACCAACTATAGTGGACAACACCATTGCTATAAAAAAAGATAAAAAGAAACAAGAATAAAAGGACAAACTAAAACCCAACTGTTGAAATAAAAGAATGCAAACGTAAAGTCGTGAATATGGGCTGTTAGATCAAACTCCAATGTTGAAACAGAATTTGATTTGGATACGTTGAGTATACCATAATATAGCTGTTAAATAACAGCCTTATTATTTTTATAATTATTAATTACAATAAAACATTATAATTGTAATTGTTGTGTCAAGGGGGGACCCTTAAGTTTCCAAGTTGTTTAACAAAGAAAATAGAACATCATTTGATGCAGTGAAATTGTTGTTAACCAAATTACACAACACAAGCTCATCTCCTAATTGGTTGAAGAAGTTGTAGGCATTTTCAATGTCATCTTGATTTTGATTTTGATCTTGTTTCTGATCGCTATCACCATCAGAAGGTTTAGCCATAAGCCTATGGTAAATTGTGGCCCATTCCGAGATTAAGGTGAAGATCTCGTCTTTCCAAGCCAAAAAGGATGTCCTTTCCACAATTGTGGGCTGTAAGATTTCCTCACAGGGGAAAACACCCCACGTGACCGCGTTGATGTCACCTTCCTTTGTGTTGGTCCATAAGGTACCACTTTTATCCACAATATAGTATGTGATAACATGTGTGTTACCTTCACTATCACTGGAATTGAACAAGTCCAAAGCCTTCAACAACTTATCAACAAGAGACTTAGGACAAAGAAATTCCAAGTATTGTTTCTGATAAACGTACCCGTTTTTGGGACCCCAACCGAAAAGTTTATCGGTTGATTTTGCGGCATTGACTGCACATTGGGAGTTTGTGGTTAAAAACCCCTTACGGTTAATTGATACCAAATCTTCAATCAATACTCCGGTTTCTTCACCAATAGGACCATCAGACCAAGGCAAAGAAGTCAAACCACCTTCCAAATAAGAAACCAAAAGATCTTCCAAAGCCTTTAAAGTTGAGGGAGTGCCCCATAAATCAAGTGCCTTCTTTGGAGATTGTCTTAAAAGTTCTGATGCACATAAATCAATATCACCAAAAGCTGGAGATCTAGCATCACCCCATCTACCATTAGGAAATTCATCCCAAGCAGAAGTTCTCATGATATAAGAATACTTTCTGTTTTGCCAGAAAATAGGACGAATCGATTCCTTAGATCTTTCGGGATGTAAAGACTTTCTCCAAGGCATAGCTTCAGTAACCACTTGAGATTCTCGAACAATCTCAACAAGGTTCAATTTCTCTAAAATCATGACCGTAGCTCTTTCTAAATTCATGGTATAGAAATGTAAATGATTGACATATCCGGATTGAATCAATTTCTCACACATTTCTGCTACCAATTCAGTACCCTTTTGTCTAACCATATAATCATCATCTTTAATAGGATCTAGAGCATCTAAAAAGTGTTGAGGAATTTTGATTTCTGACCACTTTGCTCTTCTAATTAATGATGCATAAGTTGAAATAGGCATGATTCCTGGAACAATAGGAATATCAATACCAATCTTTCTAATCTTTGAACACCAATCAATAAAGTTATCAACATCATAAAACATTTGGGTGACAATAAAGTTGGCTCCAGCATCACACTTTTCCTTCAAATATTCAAGAATTCTGTCCCCGGAAGTCTCCTCGGGATGTCCCTCGGGATACGCAGCGACCCCAATATCAAAGTGATCGCCGTATTTCTTCCGAATATAAGTGATCAAATCCTTTGCATATTTGAAATCACCAGTCGATTCAGATCCATCCAATGGAGGGTCTCCACGCAAGGCAAGAATATTTTGACATCCTGATTTATAAGCTCTGTCCAATGCTTCATCAATTAATGCTACTGGCATGTTGGTACAAGTTAAATGCATACACGTTTCTAAACCCAAGATGGATTGAGCAGTGTAAACCATTTCATTTGTCAAACTCGATAAACGACCCCCAGCATTCCAAGTAATATCAACAAAGATCGGATTGAGTTCATACATACGGTCCATACGATCGTATAAATTCTGAACACCTTGAGGAGTTTTAGGCACAAAAAACTCAAAGGAAAAGGTTGCCTTTGGCAGTTTTGCCGCGCTGTGAGCCTGGGCCAACTTGTCGGTAATCTTCATGATTCAACTACTGATTTAAAGATAGTAAATCAAGAAGAGAAAGAGGTTTGTATAATTATGTATTCATTAAATTTTTCAATCTAACTGCGCACCGTGGGTGTTCCGGTACCGGTGCTGAGTCATAGTTATGTACAGGACAAATATATAGATAATCACTAAAGGCTTAAGAAAGCCCATGATATTAGAATGCAAAGCTGACTTGGCTATTTCATTAAATTGCCACTGCATCGGAATATAATATATATCTATGAAAGCCGCTGGCTTAATCAACACTAAATGTAATAATATATAACAATGGATGTGCTATTATCGCCTCTAGTTGTTAGTATCAAATACTGTATATAGATCGTTGAGTTATTACGGGCTATCACATGCTTCAACTAAGGTAGCGCACAAAATAATTCGTTCTTATCTGGATGTTGTGATAGGGCGCTGGCCAATGCTGCTCATTTCCTGACCTTGATCAATAGGTTGTCATCTTCAATAAAGTGGCACAGTTTTTCATACTATTCAAGGAAGATGAATTATTGGCGTTGTCAATTATCAAGAGATCCAGCATCAATAATCAAGAGATGCATACATACCCTCTTTGATTTGATAAAGTGAGTATGATTCGTATACGATTAGGTGTAAATATAATCCTTGATTTTGTGGCACATCAGTCGTTTAGAGAAAGCTTAGCTCATAGCAAGAGTTGGATAGGCAGGGCATACACACAACGTCCTTTGCTGTCCTACCACACATATAAACCCATTTTAGTGTTCATTCATCGGAGCAAATATTCAATACACCATACCTAATCTTGCCTCTGTATGAAAGTACCCATTCACAGGTGTCTTCTGTTCCAATAGAAATCTTTGCTCCATTGAATGCGGAGAGTTGTATTATGAAATATTGTAGTTATAAATTGCTCGGTGTTCTTAGTCAAGTATATTTGCTCAGGAAGCCATTATTTTGCTCTAACTGAAACGCTTACTAGAAAGTAGTTACTTGATCCACTGTCAAGAAAAGGCTACCTTTAGATGAGATCTCTTCTAGTATGAACATAGGAACACTTTCTCCAGTTTGTATATTTCAGCTGTACAATTTCTGTACTAAAATAGGATATAACAGAGAGTCAAAGGATGTGATATACCGATGCATAATAGCAGTGAAAGAGATCACGATGTTTGCGGAGTCTATCAGCCATATGCCGAATGATCTAGAGCCGTATTTGTTGCTACTATCAGACTTAGTTAGCTTTAGTAATTGTAGAGGATGGCACAAACAGTATTCTATTGTTTTCCAATTACTTCTTTGAACAGTAGCACCTTTTCTAAAGATGATTTTGCTTGTTAAGAAACTTTAACACAAATCACTAAAGCTGTATCTAACGAGTAATAGACCCCGTAGTTTAAAGACCAAAGTCGGTAATCATTTTTTTTCGCAACCAATTCAGCAAAATGCACCTCAATATTGGTACCCAATTACTTCTGGCCCTCTACTTCTCCTTAACAGTGGAGGCACTGCTAAATAAATCGGTAGGGTATGGAAAAGCTGGTGCTTCTATATTCAATTTCCTTTTAATAACCATATTAGATTTTGCGACAGGTCAAGGAGTGCTTGGGTTTGTATTTGTACAAAAGAAAACGCTATTGCATCGATTCTTGGATGCTTGGTAGTCTCAGACCAATACACCAGAAGCTCTAGAGAAGTATAGGGAATTATGCAATATCAGGTGTCATCTAAAATTAACTTACAATATCTTGGAGCTGACCTACCTGCTTTGACCTACCTGCTTTTTTGAGAAGGCTGTGCATCTTTCAGATGTTCCTAGTTTCAATCACGCGGTTCCACTAACTGTTCCCATTACGCTTAAGGAAGTTGCCAAATTATGGAACAAAGCATACATTAACTATATTTGGACAAACTAAGACATTCCTGTTTGGTATTCGCTCACACAAGCTTTGTGGTTTGCTCTAGTAACGGTGCTTGTAACCCTTAACAACCTTATTAAAATATTACTCCCTGCAAATTATCAAAGGTATAATGGCTCAATGCCTAACAAGTTTAGGAAGAATATTCTGATGCCTGCACTTTCAGGGAAGAATAAAGCCCAGAAATTGTCTTTGTTTAGAAAAAGTATCTTTATGCTTGTTTCTAATCGTTTGGAAACCATAGTTTTTAGTATTATGCTAGCATTGGTTTTCGTTGGATTGCTTGCTGACTTACATTTCGTCGATAATGATCCAATCTTTAAATCAAAGCTAGATGCTCTTAATAGATAGCAAGCAACAAAGATCCGGTATAATGGGAACTATCTTAATTCCTTTACTTGTGCTGTTTACAGGTAGAAATAATATTCTTCTGTGGCTCACTGGATGGAGCTATGCAACAAACATTACTTATCACAAATGGGTTAGTAGGATCTCCTTTTTATTGATCTTACTTCATTCGATTACTTACACTGCTTACTTTGTTGAACGTAATGCTTATAAAAGGTTTATGAAAGAAAATTATGCAATTTGGGGTACCGTTGGTACAATCACAATAGAATTGCTTGTCTTTCAAGCCATACTACATTTCCGTCGGAAATGGTAGGAAACATTTGGTTGATTTAGGTTACATTCAGTTGATAATTCCAGCAATTGCCCTTCGGTCCCTTGATCGCTAGCTCGTCTTTTCCGAGTGGCTGCATTTGAAGTTCCTGCTGCCAGTGTGTCATTATTGGGTAAAGGTAATGGAGTTGACCATTGACGGAGGAAGCCGTAACATTTAAAGTAGTAGTACCAACGTCAGACCATTGGAGAATGACTCCTGGGGGACAAGTGTGGATCTGCTTCTTAAAACCAACTTGCTTTTGGCAATCGCATCCATCAAATTGTATCGAGTCTCTCGATGGTAAGTCTATCATTCTTTATTGCAAGGTGAAAAAGTGGGGTCACATACAACTTATTCAAGTGCTTATTGAACACACACACTAATCGAGTAAAAAAGTCATAGTATCAGTTGAAGGACCATACTCCAAGCCATGTCAATACAAGAGAACCGAGTGTGTGAGCCTCATTGCAGGAGGTAAGGGTACTCTTTGGTCTTTATTCTGAAGCTACACACTTGGCTAAAAATAGAAGGCCATTAAAGGGAAACCAAAGTTGCATTGGATTATTAGAGACTGCGGTTCTATAATGCCGTTCTATGAACAGTTGGAAACATTGAAAAATGTACAACTTGAAACCACCATCTACTTAACAAGGTCTAGTAAGCTGTCAGCTAGCGACCAAGACTCTGAAGATGAGAAACAGAGTAGAGAAAGTGATTCTCTCGATATTGTTCACATAAAGTCTTGCCTTTCACATATTAACTTTGTTGAATTTAAGCCACGTGTTGATGATATCGTTAGATGTGATATAGAGGAAGCAAGTGAAGCAATTATTATTGTATATTGTGGTCATCCAATGCTGGTTGATGAGGTAAGTTATGCGGTTGTTCAAAGCTTGGCTCAAAACAAAGACAAGTTGATACACTTCTATGAAGCTCTACAGGTGTGGGCATAGATTACGACAATAATATAATTGAATATAATACTAAATTGTAATATTATAATATTATTATAGTAAATTGGGACAGATATATTCTATGTTTTCGTTGCACAGTGGTAATGACTCACGTTTTGTATGGAATCTATAATTCATCGTGGCATGCACTTTCAAATGCTTCTTGAAGTGTTCCATTAACTTCCTTTTCAAGTAAAGTCCACTCAGGTACTATACGTTCAATAGCCTTCGATTTAGGCTCCAAATTTGCAGGGTTATTACACATGTCTATGATAGATGCTTCTTCCTTAGTACTACCAGAGCACCATGTCTCACACCACAACCACTTGGCAGGTAAACTGTAAATAGGCACACGATGCTGAAGATTGTTAGGAAGATCTTGGTCCAAGTTGGCAAGCGAGTTGGGGTCAGATGATAATTTCTGATAAGAGCTTCTCAAATAATGTCCAACGTAAAGTTTTCTAAATACTTCAAGATCAACAACAAACATAGCACTAATATGATATTTGAAATCATCACCTAAAACTTTATCCCAATATCCCGATTTCCAGAACCGGTATTGGCTCATCTCATCTCGATCTTCGCACATAGGTGTAAACCCATAAGGTGCACCCTCCAAATCAAAATCAATCAATTCTTTCAAATCAGATCTCACAGTCAGATCAGCATCGATGTAGATTACACGAGACAAGTTCATTGGGAATAACACATCAAGAAATAAGATTTTATAGGCCCATACTTCTCGATGGTGTAGATCTTGAGCCCGGAGCCAAACTGGCCATTGATATCCTATGAATTCATATTCGAACCCGTATTTCTTAGCAAGGATAGCAAGATCACTTCTGAATTGTGGAGATATGTACTTTTCAAGTATCCAAAACTTCACTGAATACTTCGAGTTCTTGATAACTGAGAGTATCATGGTTTTGGATAATCTTTCATAAGTGGGTCCGCTTATGACTGTAAAGACATTTACTTCTGGTTCCTTCTTAAATGTGAGTTTGTTTAAAAGCAGCTTCACAGACCAGCCTTTTACTGGATTCTTTGAATCTTCATCAACAGCAATGGCTTTGCCCGTAGTAAATTTAGGATAAATTTTCAGTCCTGCTAAAGAGTAAACTGAAACTGGATATGAAGACACAATATATTCATTGGACGTCTCATACCCTTTGATATCATTCAATAGACTGTAGCCAACAGAATTGAACTTTGAGTTAATACCAAGTCTCCAAGATCCAGGACTGACAGAAAACTGAAAGTAGCCTAACGTTGAAAGGACTGTTGCGTCGGTTGAGTAAGTATTGTTTGACAAACTTAAGATTAACCCTGACGGATAGCTACCATAGTCTACATATGAAGCATATCCCTCTAGAACCAACTTCTTCAAGCCAAAAGTCAACTTTGGTTCAACATTAAGGCCGCTTAAAGTGAAGTTTGCTGAATCAAAATCTTTTGAGACGTTTTTTATCTCAGTTACCCAACTAAAAGGAGCACGCAAATTAAGAGTAAATGACTCATTCACTGGTAAAACCAATGAAGAAGGAACCGACTCAGTAATAAAATCGCCTTCCAAACCAAACGTGGGCTTAGATCTAGGCATATTTCCTGAATGGAACCGGCTGACCTGCTTGTCAGTTGAAGGTTGAATCAATATACGAACTTGAACAAACTGGAAGTCAACAAACGCATTGGCAATGGTCAACATGTCTTGGGAATATTCATCCAAAGGATCTAAAATTAATAGTAAGTCAATTTCCTTCTCATCAGAATCATTATCCACAACAGTAATCGAGTTCAGCATATCAAGAATGTCAAAATCGTAACGAGAAACATCAGTTGAAAGAATGTCCTTCGACAGATAAAAGGAGTTTGTTACAATCGAAGATAGCATATCAAAAAAGTCAAAAGAATCACCTCCGATAGATTCTATAAACTCAACACTCGAATTCTTATCGTTAAATATATTGGACTTTTCTTCAATGATTCTATCAAAGGTAGACAAACGATAGGAGTTCTCAAACTCTAACAATGAACGAATGTTCTTCTCACTGAAGACTTCATCCAAGTCAAGAACCCGAGAATTAACAAGTAAAGTATTCTTATCAATGCTTATATCGCAATCCTCAAAGACTTTAAAAAGGTCCTGGGTTTTAGCATACCGGTAAACAGGGATATCGTTTCTAATAGTGTCAACCCATTCGATTATATGGTCGATTTTCTCCTCCGTTATTTCAGTGATACTGGAAATCATATCAAAAACCTGGGTGTTAGTTCTTGTATTCACAAGACGAAGCTGAAAGTTGAAATCTGCTTCTTTCATCACACTCAATAACAGAATCAATTGTTCGAGTATAATTTCTGAACCAAAATCACCAATCAACCAAACAGTAGTAGGCAAATAAGTCTGATTACCTGCGAATCTTATTGGTAGAGATTTTGAAACGAGCTCATCAGTGATTAGTTTGTACTTTATGTCACTGGGGTTTGCAGGGTTAATCTTGAGATTTCTTTCTGACTTTGCATCGTCATACAAAATGGATTTTAAGGTTCTATTTTCATGCTTACCTTCCATCATGGCCTCTTGAAGCGTTTTAACATCATGGAGAATTTGCTGCGCCATGGACAATTGCCAATCCCTCTCATACAAACTATGGATGACTCCACTGAAAATAATAGAAGGCTCCTTAATACTGAATTGATTTGCAGTAGCAAATAATTCATCTAAATCGTCAATGTTATCTTCAATAGAATCGAATAACTTTTGTTCTTCTTCTGGTTCCATAGTAGCAAAATAAGCATACAAGAATCCCAAAGCTTCTGTTGTATCAGAAACCATTAAGATAGAATAAAGCTTTCTTGCCATGAACTCATCCAATGGGTCAGAACCTTTAAGAGGTAATATTCCCAATTGGTGAACTAACCCTTGGTCAAGAATAACCTTTGCAAAGGAAAACAATACTCTCAACTGCTCTTTGTCATGTAAGTTGATAACAAAGATCAAGTCATGAACATTCTCTCTGAGAGGAGGTATTTGGCCCATTCTAATGTTCATTCCTTGAGGTCCTAAATAGATTTCGTCTGCATTCCTTGAGTACTTTTCATATGTTTGGTCCTCTTCGATGTTGTTGAAAAAAATTACTCCCCCATCACTCTTTCCTTTAGGGTTGAATCTTTGTTCATAAACTTTGAATCTGTTAGTATTCGAGCCCCATAAACTTTTCCCTGATCGATATTTGTAGTCATTAACAGCACTAACTAAAGCAAACTTGTTGATCAAGTATTTGGCTTGAATTGTTGTCAATCCAAGAGCCTGTAATGATTGGACAATCACAAGTTCTGACTTCACCTTCTCAAAGGCATTAAAGACATTTAATTCAAGCTTATTAATAGGAGACCCATTGATGTAGAACCCGTTTGTATTCGAAGTTATTCCCTTCTTTTCATTTGAAGTCAGTGCAGCCTTGACTGCTTCACTAACGGGACTCTTATCAAGTGATGCCATGTAGCATGGAAGTGATTGGCTTATGGTTTTCAAAGCTTCAAACTTTTCTAATTCGGAAATATCTTGGTTAAGAATATAGCTTGTTAACTTTAAACCTATGTCTTTAACGTTTGAAGGATATCGAAGCAGACTGCAGTCAATATTACGTATGTCACCTAAGGGAAAATCTTCGTCTGAATCCTTTTTGGTATTTCTCATATTGTTGATGGTGAAATCAACACTATAACCCCTAAGGTGATCTCTGCTAGCAGTTTCATCAGGAATATATCTAAATACAAATCTGAGCTTACCATTTTTTGAGTCCGTCAAAAGACTATCTAACATTGGAAGAAATTGTTTGGATGATGGTTCACCATAGAATACAACAATAGGGCCCAGTTTACCAATAACTCTATCAAAAGTTTCAAGGACATTTTCAGCTTGAGATTCTGTCTTAAACGCAAATAGGTCTTCATTGGAGCAATATATCTGATTTTTAAATTGGACCCATGAATTATGATCTGACATTGTTGTGCCAAAGGAATCAGTTGTGCATTTTAGAGCAATTGAAGTAGAGTACTTCTTGGAAACATAATAAGCATAATGTGCCCCTATGCGAGGTCCAAACATGTTATAAGTCAAATGGAAATCAATGACTGATTTTGCTATATGTGAAAGGTTATTGTGTTGAGCAAAGAACCTGTCGTAAACGATTGAATCTTTTAATACATTATTGACATCATCAGCATCGTCATCATTTTCATCATAGTCATGATTGAAATCGATATCACTACCACCGATGGCAAATATAGACCTTAATGCAGACTCATAAAGACTCTCATCAAAGGCAGCAACACTCTCTAAAAGTCTGATTGCAAAGGGTACTTGGGTCCATGAAGCCTCACCATGTACAGTTACTTGTGGAAGTGCCAAAGCGCAACTGAACAAGGCAAGTTGAGCAATAACCACAAAGTACGTAATCATACTGCCTCTAGCTCCTTCTATGCTATGCTGTACTATATATTTTATGGGTTATATGAAATAATTCTGGATCAATGAAAATTCCACAAGGACTGTATAATGGAGCGATGATCGTGTCTGAGTTCGAGGCACGTCTGCGAATATGATTGTCTGAGTGTTTTGCAGCATACACTAAAATTATGCAATCGCAGGACATAGTATGACCAACTATTGGAATAGTTGTATCACTATGTCTAATAAAGCATATAAATAAGTTAACCTATAGTGCGTTTATAGTTAACGCCAGTGTTTTTCGCATAACCACCATAGCATTGCACTAAAAGAATATACTATTATTTAGCAACCATTTAATTAGTAATTGGACCATGCTAATAAGAATTCTTACTTTAAGTCATTACCTATGTTTACATCTATGGATGTCAGCATGTAGGTATGGCCAACAAATGAAAGGGCTGCAACCGGCCTTCTGGTAATTCTTGTCATGCTTTCAAAGAGTTTTAAGCCCTAGCATCCTTTTTAAATCACAGTACGGATATCATGATTAAATACATATTCGCATTTTGCCTTCGATGTTACCAGTAATTGGTTAAAGAGATCTTGAGCACAAGCTGGAATATCTACCTGTCATCTTAGGAGCTGAATCGGAAGGGAAAAGATCCAGTTCAGATCACATATGACTAATGGAATGCACCTTGTCATTACTGAAGTATTGATTGGACGTATAGTTTTGTAGTATATGCATGATATAGAGTGTATTTGTTTATGTTTATCAACTTGCTGTATGAAGCAGAAAAACAATAGCTAACATATGTAATTCAGCAGAATTAATACGAAAGATTGATATAACTGTTGTACACCTTTAGTTTGTGTATACCAGTAACAAGTAATACAGAAATCTGCTTGCAATATTGAATTATTCACGACTTTACGTACCAAGTATGTCCAGGTGACTTAATCGGGAAGATATAGCAAATCTGCATCTGTTAGGTTCTACCAACATCTGCTTGCATATGGCATTTGTGCTTCAGTTCTTTATTCAAAGCTTTTGTTCTGCTGATGACAAAACCAAGAAGTTATAAAAAGATGACAATATTTAACATCTTTTATCAAACTTTTTCACCACTTGCTTACTTAGCCTGAACACTAATTAATAAATAGCAAAATGTCCACTGAAGCTGCCTCTGAACGTGATCATGCTGCAATGAATTTCGTAGCAGACAGGTCGGCTGTACCAACTTTGAATACGCCGTCTGGGAACGTGTTAAATAGAGCTGTCAGCCCAACCATACAACCATCAATTACTGCGGAAGCTACTAATACCACAGATGGTAACCTGGTATCAACAGATTTGAATGAAACAATGACCTGTTTAATTCTTTTTTTTGTACTCTCCCTTGCCGCTTCTTTTTCTTATTCGCCCATAGGCCGTAAATATGATGATTCACGCCCATGGTTGTCATTTATCAAGGCATCAATATGGTTTTGTGTTGCTATTTTTCTGGGTATAATTTTTGATGGCATGCATAGTCGTAGCACGGTTTGAAGGTTTGGTTGCAAAATGTATTTGATAATAATTATCAACTTGTTTTAAGCAGTGGAAAAGCAATAGCTGTTATATGTAATGTCGCAGAATTATTAGGAGAGGTTGCTTTAACTAATAACCATCTTTAGTAGAATTTATCCATGCCAATAAATAGTAATACAGCCAACTGACTGCGATAATGAATAACCACGACTTTAACCTTTCCAAGTATCTTATCCTTGATTATTGATAGCTCTCCTGCTCTATCTTTGAGCTAGATTCTACCCTTAGCATCCATCATTCTAGTCACACTGACGAATTTCGTAGGGTTGACTTCCAACATCCCCTTAGACTTGACTACTAAGCAAATCAGTTGAATATACTTTTGTAATCTTTTTTAACCAAACATTAGAATTATGATATTTTACGTGGGGAAAGAATGCAGGATATTCAGAAGAAGAATAATTGCTGCGAAAGAAACAAGCAACATACTTGTTTGTATCACTCATTTCAGACACACATAGAAGTTTAATATAATAAAGACAACAATTTGTTCATCATGAAGACAACTAGCTAACTCCTGTTTTGATTTTTAAAGACTTCTCAAGTATTACAACTATGGATCAAGAGTGTCTGGGGAACCATCTTTAAAGAAGAGTGCTACAAAATCGGCATCTACGTCTAACTACCAATATTTGCATTGATTTAAGCTCATTAAATGCCGATGCGTCAAATTCTTTCAAAACAGAATCTGTTTTATTATTTTTTCAAAATTATAATAGCCCTATAGAGGGTGCAGTTAGACTTGGACTTGGGTGTTTTTCTTCGATGGTAATCCATAAAATCTCCTATTTCCTTAGTAAGATACGTCTTTAGTGGAACTACCAGTAATGCCCAACTTGCTTTATTTCATATTCTGACTTTAAGCAACCAACACCTTGTATCATCTTATAACCCCTGGCAAGGCCAATACTTCAAGTAACCATTTCTCAAATAATTACTTCGTTAGCCAAGAAATGACAAAACCTAGCAACAAAAAGCGTTGACACTGCCATACAAAGCGACGGCAAGAGCAATTCTTCATTATCAAAGAGATTAGTGAGGTAGTTGACAGCAAAAACAATTATGATTAAATACAAAATTACTAGGAAAGCACTGACGATGACTGTTGCTACATGCCCAAATCTTGATATCAGACGACCACTAGAGTCATTATCAGATTCTTCACTATTTGCTGGCCATCGATAAATGCTGATAGTGCTATTAATTATGATCTTCACAAGAGAAGGCAAAGTTGTTGCACAAAGCTCTAGACGTGCTCCAAAACTCCTTCCAAAGTTCTTCAAAGAATCTCTAGTTCCAGGTACCAGGCAACCACCGTAGTTAGTAGCAATTTCCTCAGTATTCGTTTGTCCTGTTGACGGGCCGTCATTGATTCTATTTTTGTTCACAATTGTATGAGCCAGACTTGGTTCAGTGGACGCGAAATCACTCCTAAAGTGACTGGGGTCAAGACAATTTTCAATGTCAGGTACCGGCGACATCGCAATACTATTTTGAACCTCGTACTATTAAATAATAATGCAAAATCTAAAATACGTTCTCTGTGAATTAACTAAAAATGAAATTAAAAAGAGTTGTTTCAATGAGAAATTTATGATATCTGAGCGGCTGAAATAGTTTATATATGAAGACCTCCGCATAACAAAACGATACAGAAGCAGAAAAAAATCACATTTCGAAGATAATCAATACACTAATGTGCCCTTTATTAATTGCAGGCTTACTATTTTGCAATAATTTCTCAAGCAGACATAGCCAGAAGCTTTGGTGATCAGCTTGTTATAGAATTGCACATTGTGTTCAACAGTTATGACAAACTCTCGCAACTATATAATTGTAACTTTAAGTAGCTACAAATTTTATCTTGTAAGCAAAATATTGAAAAAGGACACCAAGAACAAACGCTCCTACAAGTATGCTTCCACTCTTAAGTTTATTGATTAACCCATTATCCAAAATAGATAATTTCAATAAAAAAATAAGCGAGGCTAAATAAGAAATTAGCAGAAGAAAACTGCAAATGATATTCAATACGTGTTCGGTTTTTGACAATAGGAGACCACCGGAGATTTCTTCAATTTCATCATTATTTCTCATCAATAAACGCCAGAGTTTGAAGCTTTCTTTAATATTTTTAACTAATAAAGGCACAGTTTTCCAAATATACAGGGTGAATCCTGGAAAATCAGTTGCAATGCCCTTCAAAAAAGCTTTAAATGTTGGTTGGCCATGGACAGGATTATCAACTTTGTCAGTATTCGTCCCCCCCCCCTCGACAGGTGATCATCACATGTCAGTTGGTTCTCATTTGTACGATCAAAAATTGAACCAAACTCGATATTGGGTGTAGTAATACTATCTAAGCGGTCAAGGTGACGTTCGAAGTCAGAAAGGGACCACCTTTCATTACGATCTCTGATTAGATCTGTATTTGTTTGCCCCCTCGATGGGTTGTTGTCATTGCTTCTCAGTTCTTTCCCAATTGTAATAGCCAAACTTGATTCGTTCTTGGTTGCAATACCACCATTTAAGCGACCGGGGTCAAGGCGACTGACAAAGCCAGATACCGAGGACGACGGCTCAGCATTATCTGACATTCTTACTATGAAATAGCTAGACAAGATAATAAGTTCTAATGAAAGTAAAAGAGTAAAGAGTGATGTATTTTGAGCGCTTAAATCAAAGAAACAAACCCTTTTATTATGAAAGCCCAGTGCTCAAAAAAAATCAGACTGTTTAAAAATAGTGGTGTAAGCTCAGTTATTTCTCAAGCAGTCAAACTTGTACAACCAAGTAATAGGAAGGTCGGGTTAAGACCTAGATTGACCGGCTTATTCAGCATTAAAAGACTTCTCTAAGCTTTCCAATATTCAAGTTCCATCTCTTAAATCACATCACAAACTGCTCTGACACACTGGTGATAACCAAGAGTCTTCTGGAGAACAACTTCGTTTCTTCATACTTGTGAATTTTCCCGTATCATTTAATGGAGACGAACACCCATTATCAACTTCTGCAATTACATCCTAGAACTCTCTAATGGACTGACATTGTGATCCACTTTTTGCTTTAATCGACATGACATTTCTTTGATAATGGTACATCAAATCTCCAATTCCCATACAACATTCCGGAAGTGGAACCTCCATTACAGGGAAGGATGCGTTTTTGGTGTTATGTCTCTTCAACAATATTGAATTATACCCTCCAATACTTCATATACTGTTGGTATTATAGAAAGCTTTCCTAAACCCAAAGACTATGAACTTGGCTACCTTCGATTTGACTCAGATGGTTACAACAATTCATATATCCAATAAACGTAACCCTACATTCTTTGTCTGGTAGGGTCCTTCTTCAAACTCCACCTCCAGAAAAAATCAAGTAAGACCGCAGAATAAACTGGAACATTATATTATGCCCATATGCTCCTGTTAAATTTCTTTCTCCGTAAAACCTGAGAATGTATCATCGTTTCGGAGAAACTTCAGCCAATCCACAATCCTTCTTCTTACGCAACAGTGGTCCTCAGTCAATCTGAAAATCTATAGCAAACTTATACTTCCTTTTAGGTTTTCATTTCTTTTTAATCATCAATAAACGTGCTTTCTTGTACGCATCGCCCAAAACCATGACTAAGGTCAATCTTAACTTCTTCCTCTTGAGATACAACTTTGTATGGAGAATGATGTCCCACGGGTACTGGTTACACAATTGAGTAACCAAGTAACATATTGCCCAAGGCTATATACCTTATGGGAGTGTGTTATTGTAACAAATTTCATCAAATAGTATCTGGCATTGTCCTTTTAGAGTTGAAAACTCAGTGCTATATATTAAGGTGCTTTCCATGATATTGTAAGCTGACCATAACTCCTTGGGTGGGTAATAAAGAGGGAATAAATTCGAATGAAAATGTGAAAGATTGACATCTTAAAGCAGAGGAACACGTTTGAATTTCCATTGGAGTAATAACATTCCATCGGCATTCATGATACTATAAATATCGATTACGTAATCTCAACTGATAGGACGCAAAACCCCAAACTTTATACACAAACACAACATCATAATAATAAGACAACTCTCTATTTATACATTCATCCAATAAACATGGTGTCCAATAATAACGGCGTGTCGGCAGGCAATCATGATGCTGTGGAATTCAATGGCATGGATGTGGACGATGCAGGACAAGAAATGGATATAGATGATGCCATTCAAGATTTTCTTGATGATATGAATGATGATGATGACGAACATGAGGATGAGAGTGATGAAGGGGAAGGTGGCGATGAACAAGAAGAGTTTCTTGATCTTTCTTCAGAGAGTGCTTACAGTGAAGAAGAAGATGATTATGACGAGAATTTCGATTTTCAAGAAGCATTGAGAGGTGCTGGTAACTTTCGACAAAAGAATAAGAGGAAGACTGCAAGATCTAAGTCATACTGGAAACAGAAAATGATGAGAAGTTCAAATAGAAGTTTGGATCCAGAAGTAAGATCGAATTTGTCTCAAGCTAATGAAGCCTTTGTGCGTAAAGATTATCAAGTAGCACAGAATTTATATTTGGAAGTGATCAAACTTGATCCTAAGAATTTCAATGCCTATAAAACCCTTGGAGAAATATGTAAGCTTCAAGGTAGACTTGCAAAATGTTGCAATTATTGGTTTTTGGCTGCTAATATTCATAGTTGGGATAGTGGATTTTGGGCCCAGGTGGCTGAATTAAGTAATGATTTAGGCTTAATTGATCAAGCCATATATTGTTATGGTAAAGCTATCGCTGCTGACAATACAAAGAACCCAAAATATATTCTTGCAAGAGCAATATTATATAAGGAAAAACGTCAGTTTGGGAGAGCTTTAGAAGGGTTCCAAAGACTTCATCAAATGTTCCCAGCTGATACTACTGTGGTGAAAAATCTTGCTAGTGTTTATGTGGATCAAAAACGGTTGAATGATGCCATTAACCTTTATGGTGACATTTTAGATAGGAATATGAGTGAAGGATCTAGTAATGAACTAGGACGATTCCCAAGATTTGGATGGGCAGAATTAAACATTTTAACAGAATTGTATATTCAACAACACTCTTGGCGTCATGGTTTGAAGATAATTAAGGTAGTAGCTCGATGGCTACAAAATAGAGAAGACGAAACTTGGTGGGAAGATCATGATGATGATTCTGAATTTGATTCTCAGAGAAGAACAAGAATATTAGATCAGTTATCACAACCAATTAAAGCAAGAGCATCAAAGAAACAATTCCAAATACCTATTGATATTAGATTTAAAATGGGGTTGCTCCGATTATCATTGAATCAAAAAGATGAAGCAATGCATCATTTTGAATTTTTACTTGAAGATTCAGACGATATTGTTGATCTTTTCTTTGAGGCAGGAAAAGTCTTAGAAAGCCAAGGATATTATGAAGATGCATTGGTATTTTTAACTAGGGCTTCACAAAGTGATGAATTGAGTCAATCTGCTGAACTTGTATCTTTATGTGGTAAATGTTTTCTGGAAGTTGGGGATTATCAACAAGCTTCTAGAGCTTACCAGGCATTGCTTTACGGCGATCCCGATAATTTAGAGTTTAAGCTTTCTTTGGCAGAAGCATTATATCATTTGGGAGATGCCGAAAATTCAGCACATTTATTACAAGAAGTCAGCAATACAAGAGCCAAATCTTCTGATCTGATGTCAGATATGCTAGAAGATGACGATGAAGAACCAGAAGAAGAAGAACACCCTGACGAGCTATCAATTATCAAAACCAAACATATGATCAAATCTAATAAGAAACTTTCAAATCAAGAGAAGGAAGAGATTGAAAATAAGGCTCGTAGAAGAGTGTTGGAAAAATATGGAAGAATGAAAAGATTAGAAGACTCTTTGAAGAAAAATGATAAGGTTGCAATATCAGCCTGGATGCAACTTGCATTTCAATTGGTAGAGATGTTTATGGCTGTCAGAAGTTTCTTCCCCAAAGATAAAAATAGGATATTTAAAGGTGTGCTATTGTATCGAAGGATAAAACCTATGGGAATTGATGAGAAACTTGCCAGAGTCTATAATTTGCACCAAGGAATGACTGAAGAAGAAAACAATAATAGAAATGCCTTTTCTTCCACCACTGAATATAGAGGACTTACTTATGATATTTGGTTTAGCATATTTGTTCAATATGCACTTTTGCTTGCCAATTTTGAAGGAAATTTAGCATATGCTTCACAGATCATTGAAGCAGCACAGGAGGCCAGCATTTTCTCGCAAGACAAATTTAGAGATTCTGTTTTAAAAGCTGTTCGTTTAATGTTTGGAATAATGGGTGAAGAATCTCTGACTTCAGTTGTGACACATATTCGACATTTCCTTGCTAACAACCAATTTTCAAGGTATATCTATATTTTCTTCATGTGTTGTTTCCCATCAGGACTTGGAAATTGGGAGACTTTCACCAATTATAATCACCAGAAGTATTTTTTGAGACAATTGAAAGCATATGATTCATTATTAACATCAACAAAAATCACTGGAATGGCTACTATCACTGCTAAGATCGATGATTATCAATTTACAAAGGAACCATGCGAATTGCTTTATATTTATGCCAACTTATTAGGAGGCTCTCGAAGTTATGTTTCATCCACTGTCTATCTCAGTCGAGCATACAAACTGTATAATCGAGACCCCATGATTTGTCTTGTGATAGGCCTTTCTCATGTTCACCGAGCAATGCAAAGACTTAGTACCAACAGACACATTCAGCTTCTCCAGGGGATTAGTTATATTTTAGAGTACAAGGAACATCGACTTTTAAGTGCTACAGTTTACGAAGAAACCGAGGTGGAGTATAATTTAGGTCGTTTGTTCCATATGCTTGGGTTGCCCACGTTAGCCATCCGTCATTACGAAAAAGTGTTGATGTTACTGGAACTGATTGAAGATCCAACTTTTGATCTACTGATGGATGCTGCGTACAACCTTACGTTGATTTACAATGTCAATGGGAACTCACGAAAGGCCAGAGCCATTATGGAAAAGTATTTAACCATTTGAGCTTAGAATAACGAATGAACATGGCAACAAGACAAAGCGGTCGTAGTCTTAGTAGTAATACATTCGCAGTAGTAATTGTAGCTGTCGCGATAGTATTCTAGTGGTGGTCAAGCTGATGGAGATTTGGTGCGAACCGAAATTTAAAACGGTCAAACGGCGATGAGCATCACCAAAACATCACTGGGTGTATTCATTCACAATGGTTAGACTCAAGCAACGATATATATTATTTGATATTCTTTATCCACCACTGGACGATTCAAGTAGTAATTTCCTTACGTACGGCACGAGTCCTGAAGAAACATTACTAAATGTCCATCATACGTCTGGCAGCAATGTGAATGCCAAAACACTAGTGAACTTAATCCGGAAAGTAATGCAAGATCATTATGGAGACTTTGGCGTTGGGACTGCTGGAATGGCTCTAACCATTAAATATTTTAGTAACAAGACATCTCGAGGAATCCTTCGATGTAAACGTGAAGCGTGTCCAATAGTCATGGCCACACTAGCACTTATCACAAGAATTGGTGACACACCTGTGATTGTATCTACTGTTCATGTTAGTGGGACCATTAAGAAGTGTGAACTGTTCTCCATTAAAGACAGCAATAACAAAATAGCCTTATTACGTCGGAGCACTGTGTCTTCGGAAGCCTCTGTTGCCGCTTATGTACTCAATTTACAACGAGAACGTAATGAGTTACAGATGGTTTCTGACGACGAGGAAACGGAATAGAGAAGGAACTACAGTATCATCAAAAAGCATCATCAAAATTCAAACAGTCGAGTTTGGCCTAGTCCAGTCCAGTCCAGTTCAGCCCAGGTCTACCTTCAGTAGGATCATTTGGAAAATGGGTGTGCGGAAGCACAAACGCATACAAATCTCTTTGTATGCGATTAAAAGTCTACCGACTGAGATAATATTAATTTCACCTATATAAAATAACCATGAGATCCACAGATACATTCATTCATTCCTAACTATCATATCGTTTGGTTTTAACTATTAACCATGGACAAAGCATCAGTTGACTACACTCTTTATTTGGTGACGGATTCCACCATGATCCCCGCCAATAAAACGTTCTTGGATCAAGTGTCTCAAGCCATAGACAATGGGGTTACGCTTGTTCAATTACGGGAGAAGTCACTTCTGACTCTTGATTTCATCAACAGAGCAAAAGAAACTCTCCAATTGTGTAGAAAGAAGGGGATTCCCTTGATCATCAACGATAGAGTGGATGTTGCTCTCGCTGTTGATGCAGACGGAGTACATGTGGGTCAAGATGACATGCCAGCTACATTAGTACGGAAATTGATTGGTCCAGATAAGATTTTGGGTCTTTCATGTGGGATCCCTCTGGAAATGGAGAAGGCAATAGAAGAAGGAGTAGTTGATTATGTTGGGTTTGGTGCAATGTTTCCCACAAAGACGAAAAAAGATATCAAGTTGGATCGGTTTGGTCAAGGACCAATAGGGATACGGAGATTGTTACGTACACTTGAGAAACATAACTCATCAAGTGAAAGGAAAATCAAATGTGTGGCTATTGGTGGAATCAACCAATCAAATGCTGCGAAAGTGTTATATCAATTGAATACGCCTACTCAGAAGGTTGATGGGCTTGCAGTTGTTTCATGTATAATGGCAGCTCCTGATGCCGCTAAGGCTACCAAGGATTTGATTCAAATAATTCATACCCCTGCTCCTTGGACTCAAGCACTTACTATTACTAAAGAGGAACCACAATCACTCGAGAACAAGATTAAGACTGTTACCGCTAAATCACCTTTGGTTCATCATATAACGAATGGAGTGGTAAAAAACTTCAGTGCTAATGTGACGTTAGCCATTGGTGCTTCTCCAATCATGTCAGAATTCGGGGATGAATATGAAGAGTTTGCTTCCACCATTGATAACATTTGTTTGGTGCTTAATATTGGAACTCCATCGCCTGAAATGATGAATCTTTTCAAACATGCCCTTCAAACCTACAACAAATACGGGAGAATGATTTTATTGGATCCTGTAGCCTGTGGTGCAACACAAGCAAGACTAAATGTTGTTAAGGAACTACTTAATTATGGACAAGTTAATGTCATTAAGGGAAATATTGGAGAGATATCAGGTATCTTAAAATTAACTAGCACTTATAAGCAGGCTAATGGTAATGAAGAAGAGGTGTTGATGAAGGGAGTGGATTCAATCGCTCAACTTAATGAAGATGATATTATTTCTACAGGGAAACAAGTCTCCAAAGACTTTAAAGTGGTTGTGGTGATTTCAGGTCCTATTAATTATGTTATTCATCAAGATAGATATAAGAGCATTCCAGGTGGTCATCCCCTCATGGGAACAGTTACAGGAACAGGATGCAGTTTAGGAAGTACAATTGGATCTTTTATTGGTGCTCAAGCTGATGGAAGAAACAAAGACAAGTTTGATGTGTATGAAGCTGTGATTGGAGCCGTAGAGCTTTATAATAAAGCAGGAAGAGAAGCTGCTGAAGAAGCTAAAGGTTCTGGAACATTTATGGTGAAGTTCATTGATAAGCTCTTTGAAAATACTCACAATATTTAATACAGTATCATTACAGTAATACAGTATCATTACAGTAATACAGTAAATTAGTATGGTAAATTAATGTACTATAGCACATAACATCCATTGGTCCAGTCGTGTGAGACACCGGAAATGTTCTCTCAATCTGGTATTGTTTTCCGAGATTCATCATTCCACACTCATGAACTGCCAGTTGTATCACTAAAATGCTCGTACAACTGAACTTGTCACGCAGTTGTTGCTTTTGACTGAGGATAATACCATAACTATATCAGACAAATTAAATCCTGCTGTCTTATATGATTGGATAGCAGAATACACTAGTTAATACACTACTTTTAACAATCCCAATATATCCTGCGCTACCTAAAAATGCTGGTCCCGGTCAACCGTATCTGTTACACAAAACACCCTGCTAGATGATGTAGATGGAGGAATAACGGGATAAATAGATCCCCCTAAATAAACAAACAACAACAAACAACTTTACTAAAAGGATCTACTCCATAGCAAATCTCCTTTTAAAGCTAACAAACAAAAGCAAAGCGATAATTTGACGTGTCAGTTTTATCATTAAGCTTCAACCCTTTCTCCTGAGTCACATCTTTCCACTTTTGCTCAGCTCATCTCGTCCCCCCTCATTGGACCCAAACATCAACATAATATTATGACATGGTACTTCAAGGCATCGAGAACATCCATATGCGTACGGCTGCTGGTAATAAGGCATCCCGTCCAGGTAATAGTAATATCGGTACTAAGGTCCTGAAACTGAAACTGAAACTGAACCCCAGAACAACCAAAAAAGTTGGTCCTCAAAAACCATCACCAGTATCTGCTATCACCAAAATAGGTCTGATGAAACGGTTTTTTGATCCTGATGTATCTTTAGATATGCTTCATGAATTAGCAAGACTTGTTGGACCTCTTATGCATCGTCATAAGTTTACAGTTGGAGTCTTGTGTGAGTTTTATCCATCAAACCCGAGTTTACTTGGTTTGAATGTTGATAGAGGTTCTAAGATTATGTTAAGACTTAGACACCCTGGTAGTACTCTGTATCTTCCCATGAACGATATTGTTGGGACTTTACTCCATGAATTAACTCATAATTTATATGGAGCTCATGATGCTCAGTTCTACAAGTTCTTGGACCAGTTGAAAGAAGAATACGCCGATGTTCACTTTAGAGGCTTGGGACCCAATACTAGTGAATACGTTTGTGAAGAGAATAAGTTGGGTCATAGTAATTCCAGATTGCCTTCCAGCTCGAATTATGTTTCTGTTAGAGAGAAGCGACTTAAGGCAGTAACT
Organism: Lizanozyma spartinae; assembly: GCF_019049425.1. Taxonomy (NCBI): domain Eukaryota; kingdom Fungi; phylum Ascomycota; class Pichiomycetes; order Serinales; family Debaryomycetaceae; genus Lizanozyma; species Lizanozyma spartinae. The sequence continues at coordinate 23,994 of NW_025065080.1, forward strand.
AAGACCACTTATAATTCCGAAAGACGGAAATTGGGTACTACCACTGTGACACCTAGAAATGCAGTATCTAAACCTCGAGTAGGAACTACTGATTTACGTAATGCTATTTTGGCTGCAACTGAACGAAGAATTGCTGATTCAAAATGGTGTTCTGATCAACTTGCAATGGATGAAGATGTCACTTGTGATGCTGATTTGATTACAGTGGTTGATTTGACTAATCATGAATATGAGGATGATGATGCCTTGAACACACCTACAAAAGAAATCATTGTGATTGATGGATGTGAAACATATAATAAATTCAGTCAATCAAAAAAGAATGATAATCTGCCGGAACCCCCCGTGGTGACTCAATTGTTAGAACCTTTCGAATCGAAATCATTTCCTGAATCATCATCACAAACTGTGGATAATACCAAGCAGCTGGACTCGGAGAATACCGATACAAATGCCCAAAGTCCACTCACACATCGTGAACCTATTGGATACTTGGTTTCTGTATCTCCCAGTCGATCATTCTTCAACGAAGGTATCATTTATCCTCGTCGCAAATATGTGGCTAATCTTACGTTTGAAGAGATAATACGAAGGTCTCGTGAGATTGAGATTCATTTGCTGGAAAGACAAGAACAACCGGATTTGAAACCTTCATCTGAAGCCATGGTTTCACGTTCAGGGAAGCACAAGTCTAATGGAAGATTTGATAAAGTGATCAAGAAGGCGAGGCCTTCTACGCCCTCTACCAGATCTATTCATAAGTCGTTAATACGTAAAACCAGTCCAGCACCCGAACCTCAATCTCATGCTAAGACAATCTAATTGTAAATTAATACCCGTTGGACTCTCTCTATATTTTTATTGTTTATAATACCTTGATAATTAATGTATATATATGTAGTACAAAATATGTGACCCTTGTGCTCAAGCATAGCAGAGTAAAAAATACTGAATGTATGTGGTAGCGCCACGGAGAATTTATCGTCACACCACAAGACCAACAAGAATCAACAATAATTCTTTCTCCTCATAGTTAACTATTTATATATCATAGGTAAATAGTAAAAGATGGCGTCGGACTTACGGAAGGCTGCTCTCACCAACAACAGCGCGTCGACCGAGTCATTGATTGGCGAAAGGAAATCAACTCAACTACAAACCAGCGAATCCGAAGTTAACTTGATACGACCAGCTTTATACAGTATTTATAATACCGATAGTGTGACTGAGTTAAGTAAAGATGACGAAGACAATGCATCATTCATTGAGTTTGCCACCAAGGAACAATTGAAGAAACATGAACAACAAAGACAACAAGAAGTTTTGATGAAAAACAAACGCACTCTTGTTGAAGAGATCATCATCACCATTGTGAAACTTGCTTGTATGGGAGCCAGTGCATTCTTTTATAATTGTTTGGTCTCATATATTACATCTCGTCAAATTGATTCTACTGAATTCCAACAGCAATTCAACATAAGTAAAGGATTCTTACAAAGATTCATTGCTGGGTTCCGCATTAGTAGACATGTTGATTGGATTCCATCAAAATTAGATTCCATTGATGAAATTGTTGGTTTATTATTCCAAGGTTTGGTGATGAGTCTTTTCCATCCATTAATGGATTCTATTCTTCCTTCTTCAATGACTAGAAGGTTATTACTGTCTAATCCCGATGCTGCTAAGTCTCTGCGTCAGAACTTCTTCAATGATTCTTTAAGAGCAGTTGTTGCAGTATTGGGAGTATCTTACGCCATTCGTAAGATTGAATTCAACAGTATGTGGCAGATGTCCGTTGTCTGGTCATTACTTAATCCTTCTCTTTGGCTCTTATTGGATGGTACATTGAGTGGGTTCATTGCCTCGACTATTGTGACCCTTGCTGGTTGTGTTCGTATTTATTTCCAGAATAAAAAGGCATGTCAGGCTTTAGCCTTATCAATGTCTTCGGAATATCATGCTATTTGGTTGTGGATTAGTAGCTTCTTCTTTTGTGGGGTTATCATCTTTGGTAAATTGGGTAGAAGTCTTTTAACTTGAACAAGAATCCTACTAGATTGAATTACATAATCAATGTATACATATTAGTATAATATATTGCCTATACAGAATTGAGTGTGCTTAGTATACCTAGTACCAATACTATTTGTTTCCTGCATATAGTCTGGCCAATCATGATATGGTGTGAAGTAACCCTATAGAAAAAAATCAATGCTACAACAAAAGCTTCAACTGTTGAACTCTCCATTACATTATAACCAATCATGTCAGGTGGACCCGTGCCCATTTGGAAGAAGTATACAAGTGGATCTAACGGAATATGGGAAAAGGTTAGACAAATATTTGCACTTGTCCCCAACAGATCTTCTGGTAACCCAGTGGTGAAATATTTTAGAGCTGTTCCACCAGGAGCCAGAGTGGAAGAAGCAAATCAATATAAAGATCCATTCACTGTACCAGCTGGTGATATTAAGGGGAACAACTATTTTGATAGAGATTACAGAAGAAACTACCCACAATTGCATGCCTTTGATCAAACCAAAGTTTCAGGGTTATTAAGTTTAGGAAGTGCTGCCAACTCAAGAGTAAGTGTTGGAGAGAAGGGGAAGAAGGAACTTGCTGCATTTTCTGAACCAGTTAGTTTGTCCACAACTTTGACTCAAGGATCAATTCCTGTTGATGTTATTAATGGAGAATTATTAGGCTCTTCTGGTGAACCAATCTCTGCTCCTTCTAGAACACATGTTAAATGGACCATTTTACAAGAAGCACAACATGGTATGTATGCTGACAAATATCCATGTCGTATATTTACTGATGTTAAGAACTGATGTGTATTAAATTAAAGCTATTTATTCTTTCAGTTATGGTTATTATAAGTAGCTATGTCAGTATAAATATGATGTACTCCATACAATTCAAACCAATATTTTAGATAAGCTATGACATCTTCATTTGATCCAAGATGCTCTTGTAATGTTTCTGTAGTGCTGCAAGGATGTAAACACCACCAAGTTGTCCCCAATTGTGGAGGTATTTCCAACATGGCAGGGGGGACAGGACTCTCGGTGATAAAATGGCCATCTCCATCGAACCTCCGGAAATAGCACCGAGGAACCATCCATACATCATCATACACAATTGCACATTCTATGGTATGGTCTTTGGCAGTTGAGCTAATGTAAACATGTCCGTTCCTTCTATAGTGGTGATTGGTTCGAATCCGGGTAACCAACCACGCTAGGAATTGGTCTAAATGAGCTTCAAATTGTGATCGGGTCAATGTGGTGGCCATAAGAGTAAAATGAGACTAGCATGAAATGTACTATGGGAAACATGCAACAAACACCATAATTTAATTGAACGGCTTGTGGTGTTGACATAAGCATTTATATAAGCAGGGTATGTAATTTATTGTATTACGTTGTACTATATTATGATATCAGTTTATATATATATTCGTTAAACATGGTTGCAAGTTGTAGTGGATAACGTAGGTGATAAAGAAATAGACACATATAATGGTGACATGAATAGGTTCACCGTTAAAGGACTACTAAATTCATGATTCCTCTTCACCACCTCCATTATTAGGAGTTGATTCGTTCAATAAACCCAGTTTCCCATTAAACAATATTTGAGCATTATTAGAACTTATAGAGTTTCGATAGTACATTTCTTTAACTCTTTCAGCATTTGGATGGGTCATTGGTAAATTGGATGAACCACCAATATTACCACCTAACCCACCAGCTGCTGCTTTATTCCCTTGTTTCTGCATTGCATAATCTCCACTATCAAAATATTTCTTATCTTGAAACCTGCTACTTAAGATTTGTTGAGTGGAGGGCAACTTCCCATACATGCGATATATTCTAAGCTCTTGGGGCAGTAACTTTGATAAATCAATGTTCTGGGTATTCTTAGGTTCCAGAAGTGGATCCTCATCAGACATTGGAGATTGAGGTCTTCTTGCTTGAGCAGCAGCACTTGATCCTCCTCCAGAAGCATTTGGAGTAGATGTTGGTCCGGGGAACGACATCATGCAAAAAAAAAAAAATTAATTCCTATGGTTTAACTAATCTTCAAGTTTTCTTTTCCTGTTGAATTATTCTTTTTCTATGCCTTTATAGTAGACAATGGAGGGAATGGCCTTTACTCTTCTTTCAATGTATTTAGAGAGGAAGTTTGAGGGACGAAAGGGGTGTTTTCCATTGACTTTAAATTGTCTCAACGTTCGCCTTTCCCCAAATTGGGTCAGATCTCTTAGTCACACAAAAACATGTTTATGTTTGCTTATGTAATCATTTGCATATCACCAACGAAAAACTATTAAACACTGAAATAGCCCTTTACAATCCAGGGAACTATACAATACAAGATAATCCCCACATCAACTAAATATGCTATAGTTGTATACAACTCAATGGGTATTGGCAACACCTTTAGCAATGAGCTTGCATAGAGGAAGAATTCAAGATCACTATCTAAATCATTTGTTCCTGCTTTATTGGGGACGCCTTCAAATTGATACTCGATCACAAGATAAAGTGCAAGATCATCATCCATAAACTCATGAGAAATTCGAAACCGATACGGACTGCTGGACGGCCAACAGAGTTTCCAATAGACGGCGTTTTTAGATGAAAAAATACTGTCCTCGTAGTTATTCATTTTAACATATAGAACGTTCAGTGTATTCATTGGCACATGGGTTTGACTAATATGAACAAGATTATTATATTTTCCATATGTCAGAAAATTATAAATAGGAAAGTCGTAAAGATATTGATGAGTGCTGTTGATGCTGATGGGCAGGTGTTGTTGATCAACATATGGATCTGAATGAGGGAGTATATTATAGTAGTAGGGAATTGATAGTAGATAAGTTTCAGTATTGGCTTGTATCAACTTAGCACATACACTTAGTATTGCAAGTACTAATAATCTCATGGTGGTGGTGGTTATTATACACGTAAGTAAGCAGTATGGTACAGAGTAAGTATAAAGGTCAATGGTCCCTTTGAGATTTTTCACACGGGATAAGGAACCACACTTAGGAACACGACCCAAAGATCATATTCTGCATACACAAAAATTGTATTGATTACAGTTTGAACCTTCAACCTTTGAATTCATACTAATCATAGCTTTCTTTCAATATAAAGATAGATCTATTTAGGCGTGGAGATAATTACTGTATCGTATATAGTCGTATATACATATTTATCGTTCGTATAATAAGTTGGTATAAGTATCACCTTTAAACAACTAGAACCAACTAGAACCAGCTAGAAGGTAAACATTTTAACTCTATTCTATTCTTTTCTTTTAATGGATTGTATTTTCTTATCTTTTCTTTTCTTACTATGGCCATGCTGGGTGTTCCAAAGGAGGTAACGTAGAAAGTTCTATTCCAAACCCAAGTTGGTGCTGACAATAATCTCTAATTTTTTCCTTGTAGTAATCATCATCTTGGCATCTAATTGCCAACTCCATTGTTATTAAACGGGTATCACCCTTTTGGAACCGTCTCAAATAATAGTATAAGTTGTTTAAACTTATGGTCCATCCTCTTAACTTTAGAAAAAGCATATTAGGCAGCTTAAGACATGTAGTTAATATGCTGAATGTAAGGTCTTTTTCTCTTCTGACACCCTCTAAATAGACTTCTAATACTTCTAAAGATGCAAGGCCATCTAAATTGGATTCCCAAAGTTTGTTCCATCTTTCTCCACTAACAAATGAATTATAACCAGTATAAGTTAAATGCAACTTTCGAAGTTCATTCTTGGGGTTGAATTGACAAAGATGAAAGGGGTATTCCCAAACACAATCAGTCAAGTATATTTCTCTTAATGAAATGGTGTCTATACCTTCATACCAACCACAACTATAGTTAGTTAAATGAAGAGTTGCCAAATTAGCAAACCCCACCACATGCAGAAGGGAAAAGTTGGGTTTCAACAATTCTGATTTCCTATCATCTTGGACCAAAGATAGCTTGTTGATATAATGATTTGCTCTATATTTTAGCCAAGATGAACTTCCCTTGGAATGGAACACCAAATATCTTAAGGATGTCAAATCATAAATATAATCATTGATATCAACTTGCCATTCACCATACAAATCTGCTTCTGTTATCCGTAATTCTAAAATGAAGTACTTATATGTGTCAAGGAATTTTCTGGCTTCGGGAGTAACCAATCTTTTCCAATCTGTTTTAATTCTTTTAAACAAAATAGATTGCAAGGCAAATCGATAACTTTTATTGACTGAGGAAAGGGACATTCGATCAGAAACACTCAAGTAGTCTAAAATCATTTGTTGAATATCCCAAGGTAAATCTAGGAAAGTTGGACCCTTTGATGGTATATCAATATGAAATTTAATATGGTCTAGAACATCTGCTTTAGATGGAAGATGAGAAACAATCCCTTCCAGTTGTCTGCTACGTTTGATGGGAGCATCATCCTCCAGTTCAGAGAACTCACGCTTCATGATGGGTGGTCGTCGTCTTCTGCTTCTCCTTCACCAACAGCACTTTAACTTTCACTAATCTTATTCACTGACTCACTCACTCTTCTACCAGGGTTTTTTGTTGAAAAAGAGACAAAGGGTAACCAAACACCCATAATTTCACCGCAACCGTTTCGATCTTAGTTAAGATTCATGCCGATACTACTGCACACAGCCCCACCCTGTTCGGTTATAGTTCGGTGGCCAGGTCGGAGATTACTACTTCCGTTTGAGAATTTCATTACAGTAGAATGTGACAAAGGACATCGGGGAAGGCTGGAGATGAGCTATAATTGAATATATCTAGCTATGGCCAGTTAAAGAGAATGTTTGTCGAATGTTAGCTGGATGTTTTCCGAGGTGAAGGAAGGCTTAAAACAATTTAAAGGGTGTTGACTGCGTACAAGCAAGAATGTAGTGTGATGTAGGTGGAGCGGAGTATTTTACGTTTCCAAGTTTATGATCACTGTAGACAATACTGTAGAATTGTACTATTGGTGTAATTGAGTCGGTGATTGATTAACCAGTCGTGGGTGGAGTTTATTGTGCTATTGACACGAATGTAAGGTAAGGTGAGATATAGTGCCCTGTTTTTCATACAGTGACAAGCTCAAGAAGTTTACAGTTTAATACAAGGTACAGATGGAATTTCACTTCAGCGCATTTACTATGCATCATAGCATCTGGAATTAGTACATTAGTTTAATCTTCTTCATTATCACTTTCATCATTACCGTGTTCATCGTTATTAATATCTACGACGATCATACGTAGTACTCTTCTTCAGTATCAGTAATTCGTTTTCGCACTACACTAGAACTACAGCAACCACCACTCTCTTCTTTTACAATTTCATCATGTGGTGGGATATTATAACTGAGGATATCAAGACTAACTTCCTCAGCAGATTACCCATCTATGTTCTCTTGGACGGCGAGTCGTTTCTTCCTCCCTTCAGCTCAGCATGGGTGGCTCAGCCGCATACCCCTGAAACTCATCTTCAAAGAATAGGCTACGCTTTAGTTACCACTTCATGCTGGATCCTTGACGTTGCTTACGCCATGTTCAGGTTAGCATTATCATGTATGGTGATTGGATGCATCATAGGAGTGTTGATGTGTTCCATGACTTGGATTACGGTGACATTAGTTCGTCGATGGCTGATTATGGGGAAACTAATATCGCATGTTTCTTTAGAGGGAGTATTCTGATGGAGGAACACGGAGAACAATTAATTATCAGTATCAAGTTGAGTTAACACTGGAACACTATGCAATAGAAACATAACAAAGCAGAACTGAGTATATCACAGTACGGAGTACATCGACGAAGCGGTTATATCAGAGAATAAGTGCAACACAGAACAGAGTACACAAAAGACGGAGCATACCAGACAGAACGCTACATGTACATGATTACTACTGATTGCTTGATAAAACATACTCGTCTACTTGGCTATAGCAGACAAATGCACTCATCTAATAGATAGATACCAGCTACGCGGGACTGTTTCTTTTTACGTTCCGTGACCCTATGTACCGCGCTACCGATGTTCCCTCTAGCTTTGACCAAACACTCAAGTATAGTCAAATTTAGAGTTTAGCCAAATTTCTTGGACTATTTCTATACCAACTTGTGTGTCTTATGGCTCGGCTCAAACATGGAGACCAATGGAGGCAAGCATCGGGGATACAGCGTGTATTTCCGAATGGCCTTTCAAGGGTTTTTGGTAATGGTAGCTGTTGTATTTGTACAGAGAAGTACTATGGTTCGACAGTGGATCAATGGTGAAAATATTGTTACCAACAGATGGAATAGACTTTGGGAAGTCTCAAGCTCGGAAGTTAATCAAGGGTTATTACTATTCTCTTCGTTTGAGCAGAATCCTGAAGATCGATTTCCGTGGGACGATTATAGGAAATATGCCTTCACAGCAGTCGGAGTGTTCGTAGTTATTATGGGAACAATATTAGGTACATAAAATTAAACGTTAATAAAGAAATGAAAGATAAAAAGTTCATGTATTGTATGTCTATATATATATGTCTATGTTCTTCTGTCGATGACTATTACCAACCTGGATCTTGGGTATCCCAAATCAAAGTAACGGGCCCGTCATTAGTTAATTGAACGTCCATCATAGCACCAAATTGGCCGTCTAATACTCTTGATTCGTCGCCTAATCCGGTTCTCATAGTCTGTAAGAACTCATCATACAATTCCACCGCATGATGGCCCTTTGCTGCTCTATGGAAGTCGGGTTTAGTTCCCTTTTTAAGGGTACCATAAAGGGTAAATTGAGAAACACTCAACACTTGCAATTCGCTATCATCAATCAATGATTTAGCCCATGGTCTCCCTTCCCACTTGGTCTTTGTATCAGGAGGGTTAGAGAAGTCTTCAAACACCCGTAATCCAAGTAATTTCTTAGACAATTTGGCCACATCTTCTGAAGTATCTTTAGTATTGATACCCACAAGAAGCATAAGTCCCTTTCCAATGCTGTATAAAGGATGGTCGTTTGTTAGTATCACCATTTACTAAGAGTTGAATTGACGATGGCCATACCTTGAAATCACTTGTCCTTCCACGGTGACAGAGGCATTCTTAACCTTTTGTATAACCACTCTCATTGTAACTGTTTCTTTGTAGTGGTGGTGATAGTTTGTTCTGTGAGTTGTTCTGTTTGTACGCTCGAATTTTTCTGTCTACCTATTTTGATGCACTACTACGATTGTTACAGTAATACAAGGTAATGCAATGATTACACTAATTATGGGCGATGTTCGACGATGTTCTTCATACTAACTGTAGCGGTCATCAGATAAAATGAACCGAATAAAATACCTTATTCCCTCCCAAGTCTCCAAGCCAACAGGTTCAATGTATTTCGCTGGTAAAAGGAACCCATGGTTACCACTATCTCTTAATTTAAGTTGGAAGGCCCAAATGGCACCATATTTGTACATATAATCCAAAGCTGTGCCCGCTCCAAGATCAGGAATCAAATCAGAATCACGGTCAATACAAGCAGGAAGAACATCATAGTATACTCCAGAATGTTGTCTGATAGCTTTAGCAATGCCATAAGCTAATTCTATCAAATTCTCTTCGTCCCTTGGCTGATCGTCGCATGAATATGCATAAGGATAGAGAATGTCTTGAGAATAGGAGTGAAGATCAACATAACCCCAAATATTATGGTGGAATTTCGTCGTGTTCATGTGTTGATACCACAACCAAGATTCTTTGGCTTCAAATGCGTATTCACCACTGTAATCTTCACCACAAGCCCAATCACTTGAATGAGTCCAATGGAAATCAAAGGAATGATCAATATCAATCCCTACACATCCACTAAACTCAGTGGGTTGTCTATTCTTTCTCCATAATCTGTCGTTACTCCAAGTGTAAGCATAACCATCCGGGTTCATTAAAGGTGCAATGATGAAATCTAACCGAAGAGCTGCATCCAGTCCAGGGTATTGAGAATAAAAGTTAACCATCTCATAAATTGCATAAAGTGAAGTGGAAACAGATATCCATTCTCTTGCATGAGTCCCACCAGTGATAAGAATTGTTCTTTTGTCTTTATGTTCTCCATTAGGTGATCTTATGTGAATATGATCGTATTTTCTTCCTTCAGGTGTGGCACCAAGATATTGACGTTCAACTAATTCAGGATATGCTTGGACCAATAAATCTAACCAAGCTTGAATGGTTTCCAAAGGACGATAATCTTTAAAGAAGATCTCTGAGGCAGCATGGAATCCTTCCTCCTTTGATATTCTAATGATATCTTCAGTGATTTGATAGGTAGGTTCATTAATTTCTTTCTCGGTGGTGGCCCTCATCTTTCGTTCCTGCTTATCTGGATAAGATTCAAATACACTTTGAGCCAAATCTTCAATGATGACTTTATATGGAAGATTTTGAAACGAAGATATCAATTCAGGTAATGCATCTTGTTCCATTTCTATATCAATAAACAGTTTACTTCCCTCGGATTTGGACCATAACCGATAAGCACTCGCTTCACGAACAAACCTTACAAACTCACCAGTATAATCGCAGAATCTCACCACTATCCGATTACGATATTGTTCCAAATGAATAGGCCATTCATTCTCATCCACTTTGGACCAATGGAATGAAGATCCTTCGTCATCGTCACTGTTAGAAAGCAAGTCTTCAAACATCCCTCCAAGTGGTATTTGAAATGCTAAGACATAGCTAACGATGCATAGAAGCACCAATGCCAGCCTTGTCATTTTTCAGTCAAATATATAATATAAAGCGGTGATGATATAAAAGAATAAGGCTGTGGAATGCAGGGTTACAGTTTAGAGTTTTAGAGATACTAAAGTCATTATTCGTTGACCCCATTATTCAGTATTGCCAATCTTAGCTTACTGGACACAAACTTGATTCTGTCCGGGGGGAACCCACACGGAGCACGTGACACGTCAAAGGGCGCCATGAGCAAGCAATAGAGCAAATAAATAAAATACAAGGGCTCATGAACAATAGGTGGTTATGGTCGCGCTGTACTAGTGGCAATTATAAGGAGGTATGTATAATGCGTAAAGCGTTGTAAGGTCAATGTATGATATCAAGAGTGATGTAGGTGTGAGGTAGATGGACGTAATATTTGATTACGTAAGCAATTGACATACTCGATTGGCAGAGCTTTGCAGACTAGACGACTCTTTCTATTACATTTTTTCTACATTCCAGAAACAAGGTTTTGGATATAACTCATTTTATATCCTAGGACATACAATTACTAAACTTTCCTTTGTTGGGTATAGTTGATCAGGTGGTTATATATCGTATTCCGGTTTGCACACGATAAATACCGGAGTTTACACAAAGTAGACTCCGGGGTATGCACCCATAATCACGACATCTGAAAAATTATACCTTAATATTACTACGGTTTCTTCCTTATCGTAGTATCGACGTCGTTTGAAAATGCTTGGAGCCGCCAGAAGAAGTGCTTTGAATATTGGTGTGCGTGTGGGAGCACGCAGGACTTTGAAGTCCGTTACTTCTGGTATTTTCAGTACAAAAATTACCAGATCAAATGGAGGAGACCGAGTCAGACTTTACTCTTCAAAAGTAGTACCTTTAACAGCAGAAACATATGCTGATAAGGTTAAATGGAACCCTGAGTTTAAAAAGCTTGATGATGAAGACATCAAGTACTTCACCTCTGTGTTAAACAATGCTAATGATATCATTACTGATGAACAAGATTTATTGTTCTACAATGAAGATTGGATGCGCAAATACAAAGGTCAATCGCAACTTGTATTGAAACCCAGAACAACCGAACAAGTTCTGGAGATCATACTGTACTGTAACAAGAACAAGTTAGCCGTGGTTCCTCAAGGAGGGAACACTGGTTTGGTTGGAGGGTCAGTTCCTGTGTTTGATGAGATTGTTCTTTCGCTTGCTAACATGAACAAGATTAGATCATTTGATGATGTCAGTGGGATTCTTAAATGCGATGCTGGTTTGATCTTAGAAAATGCCGATAACTTCCTTGCAGAGAATGGTTACATATTCCCACTTGACTTGGGGGCTAAGGGTTCTTGTTTTGTTGGAGGTGTTGTAGCTACCAATGCTGGTGGGTTAAGACTTTTAAGATATGGCTCATTACATGGATCTGTATTGGGTTTAGAAGCTGTTTTACCAGATGGTACCATCTATAACTCAATGCACAGTTTGAGAAAGGATAACACTGGTTATGACTTGAAACAATTGTTAATTGGTAGTGAAGGTACTTTGGGAGTGATTACTGGTGTATCTATCTTGTGTCCTTCAAGACCTCAAGCTGTCAATGTAGCATTCCTTGCTGTTTCATCGTATGAAGCTGTTCAAAAGGTATTTGTCGGAGCCCGTAAGGAATTGCTGGAGATTCTTTCTGCTTTTGAATTTATGGATGATAAATCCCAGATTCTTACTGCCAGACATTTAGGGTTGGAACACCCCATTGAAAGTGGACAATATCCATTTTACATACTTATTGAAACCTCAGGTTCCAACAAGGATCATGATGATGAAAAGTTGGAAACCTTTTTAGGGAACATGATGGAAGAAGGTTTAGTTGATGATGGGATCATTGCTCAAGATGAAACCCAATTGAAGAGTTTATGGACCTGGCGTGAGGCCATCAGCGAAGCCTCCACTATTGGTGGGGGTGTATACAAATATGATGTTTCTATTCCTCTAGCTGATCTATACTCTTTGGTGGAAGACACTAGTGCCAGATTGAAGGAGGCAGGAATGGTTGATATCGACGATGATAGTAAGCCAGTGGTTGAGGCTATAGGGTACGGGCATGTTGGAGATGGTAACTTACATTTGAATGTGAGTGTTAGAGAGTACTCCAAGGCTATTGAAGAAGTATTGGAACCATTTGTCTATGAATGGATTCAAAATAAGAAGGGATCTATCTCTGCTGAACATGGGTTAGGCTTCCAAAAGAAGAATTATATTGGATACTCTAAATCAGATGTTGAGATTGAGATGATTAAGGACATCAAGAACCATTATGATCCTAATGGTATAATGAACCCCTACAAATATGTATAGATATAAATTAGATATTATTTATACATAACTTTGTAAATGTATATATATATATATTAGATATGGCATTACAACTTTTGATCTGGTCTTAAGATCGAACCTTCTTCATACAAACTCTTCAAGTTACTTTCAAAGTACTTGAACGCAAGAGGTCTTTTGATCTTGAGCGTAGGTGTAATGACATTCTTCTCCACCGTCAATGGTTCAATATCCAATTCTACATTGTGAACCTTTTCAAACCCTGCCAAATCCTTACTGGTGACACTATTCATTTCTTGTAAGAACTTCTTTTTATGGTCAAGTTCATTTAAAAACGCAACAATTTCCTTCGGATCACTGATCGACTTTTTGTAAGTCTTCTGAATCCAAGACACGATACTCACAGGGTCCACTCCAACTATAGCAACCAAATAAGTCTGGTAACTATCACCATGAATATACATTTGATTCAAATAGGGGAATCTGGCCAAATACGTGTTTTCAATCTTTTCCGGAGTAATGTATTCCCCTTGAGCCAACTTGAAAAAGTTCTTTACTCTATCAATGATATAGATTCGACCAGTATCCTTATCTACTTTGGCCACGTCACCAGTTTTGAACCAACCATCTTCATCAAAGGCTTTGGCTGTCTCTTCTTCATTCTTGTAGTACCCACTGAACACTGAAGGTGATCTGATCAACAATTCACCTTTAGGACCTTCTGGATCATTCGCAAAGTAATTCATATTGGGTAATTCTCTAATTCTAATCTCTGCGTTTATGGCTATGGCTCCACAGGAACCAGGTTCGCCTTCATATTTCAAGGAACTGCAAATACCTGCAAACGTTTCGGTTAACCCATACCCTTGACCGAATCCCATATTCAATATGGCTCTAAGGAAAACAATGGTATTGGGAGATATTGGTGCTGATCCAGTGGTTACTGAGACCACTCTATCGAATCCGAGTTTCTTTCTTAAGAGGCCACAGATCCTATCATAGAACCAATGGTGGCCCGCACAGTTGTCACCCTGTGATTGCAAGTCTCTTTTTACGGCATAGGCTCTCCCAAAGAGATTCTTGAGCACTGGGTTACCGTCATTGTAGATTGTGATTTGCTTGAGAGCAGCTTCAAGCTTGGTGAAAACCCGAGGAACAAGGGATAAGATATGGGGACGTAAATGCTTAATATCATCCATTAATGAAGCAGGAGACCCTGATTGTGGGAACCCGATCTGTGCTCCCAGGGAAAGACCAAACAGAACAGTAGCTCTTTCATAGATATGAGCAAGAGGAAGGAAACAGTAGACTGTTGGTTCATAAGGTAAGGAGATCTTACTCAAGATAAACGTAACTGCACTAACAGCATTAGCATTAGAAAGTATAACTCCCTTAGGGACAGAGCCAGTTGTACCTGAAGTGAAAGAAATGGTATAAATGGTTTCAGGCTTAGGAACAATTGGAGCCACTGGGTTGATTTCACCCAACTTTTCAACTTGTTCAAAGTCATAAAGTGCAATATCCATTTCCCTGGCAGCATTGATCAATGTTAAATCACCACTATCATTTTGGTTTAAAGGGTCCATTGATACGAGACAGATCAATTGGCTCAAGTCTTGAAGGTGTTCCCGTTTCAATTCAATCAACTTGGCCAACTTCTCCTTGGAACAAACAACTACTGGAGACTTGGTCAATTGTAAAATATACTTGGAAGTAGAGGGACCCAACGTATCATATAAAGCCGTATTGGTAACACTATAGGCCACAGTAGCCAAATCAGCAATAACCCATTCTGGCCGGTTGTGAGAGAATAAAGTCACAATTAGCTCTGAGCTTGGGTTACGGAGATGATCGTCAATTATAGAGTGCTGAGCATTCCGGTATTGGTTATGGGTTAAAGCAAATAATAAACCCGAGCCAAAGTTCAATCTTCTTTTATGAATTGTATCATATGATTCCCATTCATAAGGACCAAAAGATGTCCCGTCTTCAAGCAAACTTCTTTTCCCAAAGGCTGGAGAGTGTCTATGGATTTTCACTGCATTTTCAAACAATGCATAAAGGGTATCTAAAGAAGTGTGAGGTTTATCAAGCAACTGATCTTGACTCAAGATATTCCGATAAATAGGTGAATGTCCTGGTGTTTCTGTGTTTGGCAAGGGGACAGCCCTGTCGAGCTCATCGTAAACACTTTCGGAGGTTTTTCTTAACAAAGAATCCAAATAAGCTGGAGAATCTTGGAGCAATGCAGTTGCACTACTCATTTTGGACTTTGGTTGTATGAATATCACAATTGAACAGAGAGTATCTTGTGACGACTGAACAAAGGATTTACATACAAATTTATATATTTCAGATGCAGAGGGGGTAATGAACCTCGGTAGAACTCCGATATGCATTTCCTGTGTCTAAGCCTGTGTTTTGGGCCGAACGTACTTGTAGTAGTATAATCCCAAATGTGGGGAAGCAAACGTGACAGACTCTGGTGATGTAGATCAATATAAATGGGTACCAACTATCAACATATTATCACCACATTGTTTACGTTACTAGCAATTCATTGCAAGTTATGTAGAACCATACTAATACTATAGCACTATTATAGTAGCACCATAGTAGTGCTCTGTTACTACTACCTTAGTATCATACTGCTGGTATTGTGGGTGGGGAAATAGTGCACCATTTCTTGACTTAAAGTTCAATACCTTTTATCGGCTTGTATTGGTGGGGTGTAACCAAGAACTATATCAAAAGGTGTTCCACCATATGTGAATCCATCAATTGGTATTTACACAGGTTACCCCACATGATACATAAATCCCAATTAGGCAAGCCTTGTCCATTCTCGCCACATGAACAGTATTTGTTCTTGTCTTCTAATCTCCTGCGTGTTGTTCTTTATCTTGTGGTAGCGCCACGCGTAAAGGTTACGTGTTGAAAATTACAATCACAGATCAAACTGACTAGTGCTGTACTCTTCATCATCACTACATAACACCACAATGGTATGTTACCATAAGCCTACCCAATGCTCTCTCCTTACACGACACTAACCGATTTATAGGCCATTCAAACACCAAAGCAACGTCTTGCAAATTCCAGATTTGAAAAAAAGAATGTTAACAAATGGGGGAAACCAACTCCAACAAAGGAAAAGGTAGAATTACCATTATCCAAGACTTGGATTGTTATATTGGTATTTTTATTATGTGGTGGAGCTATTTTGGAAATACTTCGTTTGATCTTTAAATATTAAGAGAATCCAAATACTTTGTTATATATAAATGTACTATAGATACTCATAGCCTTTTGCTAATTTTAATGCACAATTTGAAACTTACCATACTTTGGATACTCCAATCACTGGGACAGGAGTAGCATCGATTTCATTACCAAAATCTTCTCCAAAATATTGGTCAATCAACCCATGGAATTGATCATGGTCATTGCATTCAGTGATCTTGTAGTTATGAAGACTGAGACGTGGATTGTTGATAGCATGAGTATAAGGAACACACGATTCCATTTCCACTTGAGACAAATGATCAAAGAAATACTTGATCTGTGGCTTTTCCACTACATTAGTATCATCATTATTGTTATTGTCTCCTCTATCTCCATCAGAGTCACTAAACGTATCGGTGATAGGAAATTGTTGATCATTTGTGGAATAATTTTGCTTTAATGCTTCAGCTCTAGCTGAACCCACAAGGTCAGGACTTAGTGGTGAACGAGGGAATTGAAACTTATAAAGCGATGACCCCGTTGCTGGTGAAACAAGAATCAAATCAAGAGCTTCATCAAGAATCGCCAACTCTTCACTACCTGGTTGAGAACATATCGAACCACTTTCTACCAGAGGTACTTTAGCAAACTTTCTAGCATCAATTGACGAAAGAATCCAGTTGTTTGAGTCCGTATTTGGTTTCTTTTGGCCAGTCAGACTTAAATAATTCAAGTCAAACCAATGAACCAGTCCATGTGATTTAGTAATACAACCAAACCCATAAGTCGCAGAACAGACTCCCAGTTTATCTCCATTAATATCTTTTTGAGAATCTCCTTTGGCAGTGTCATTGTTCATCATAGTTTTATTTCGTGATCCAATTCTGTTACGTTTAGTTTTAGAATAGTCATTGGCCTTCATTTGGTTCAACCAAACAATATCAATAATCTTTGCACTTGTCTTCCCTCTTTGAAATTTCCCAACAAGACTGATTTCGATTGGTAACTGATATAAGTCCCATAAGTAAAACGTATCGCCTCTTGAACCAACAGTTACCAAATGCATGTCGTAAGGTGAAAGTGAAACATGAGCCAAATCACCTCCAGGGGCACGGAAAAGCCCCAATACCTTATCATTTTCAAGATCCACAATTTTTACTAGTTGGTTCAGTTCTATTGGAGTTGAAGAGTTCAATGTTTCTTCCTCATTCACAGATGAAGAACTACGTACAAAGCCATCTTGTTTTGGATCTTCACTTGAAATGAGACTCCCATTCCCATGACCATTATTATGGGATTGAGATGCTTGAGCTAATTGATGTTGCACCGCAGACGTAGCCAGTGATGTCACATGTTTTGTTTGTTTTGTTATTTCCTTAGCAGTTGATTTTGCAGTTGAAAAGAGCATTTTCCCCAACGTTTTACCCAAATCATTGATAGACATTGATTCTTGAGGTTGAGGATGCAGTAATTGCTGCTGTTGCTGTTGTTGTAAATACAGCTTTAACTGTTTTGATCCAGCTTCACCTAGCTTAAATAACCCATCCAATGCTTGATTGGATAGCGAATTCAAAACTTTATTAAGTAATGGCCCTGGTGGTGGTAGCTTCACTGGTGTGAATACGATATTATCATCCAAGGAATCTATTTCATTGGTGGATGATTTCGACAGTGATCCCCTACGAGATGTTGATGTCAGACCAGATTTATCATTCTCCAGAGCTAACAATAATGCATTGGCTGAACCATTTATATATTCATCAACATTGACTTTTTTATTTTTATTGGCTAGTTTTTCTTGCCTTTTAATTGCCTTCTTATGTTTAGAAGTTGTAGATTTCAAAACCTTATACTCTTCCTTTGTTGGAGAATACACCAACCAATTTTGATGGATTGCATAAACTCCGACCCCTTTATATGCTGAGGTTTGTAATGTATATGGAGGTGCAATATTTATTCCTGCTTGACTTTGAACATTGGGAATATGTAATTCCTTATACTCTGTGGTATTGGCATCGTGCTTATAAATAGTCAACTTACCATTAGTGTCGAAAATCAAATACTTGCCCATAATTGCACAATTAGTGATCTCATTTGGATCTGAGAATGGGAATGATTTCACAACTAAACCCCCCTCAGTATCCAAATCGTAGATTAAACCACTCTTTGAAGTCACAAGTAGTAATTGTGAATATGATTTAAGAATTAGCATTTTAGTTACTTTGAGACCCTTAGCAAGCCATTTTGAAAGATCCAATTGGTTTACAAAGGATAAAGATTCATCATCTGTCCAACGCCAAACTTCCAATTTTTGATAGCGGCTGAAATAAATGTAAACATCGTTATTATCACCAAAGGCCACTACCAAGTTATTCAAAGCACTCTTTTCGGTTTTGGGTTGTTCTTCGTCATTTTCTGATAGTTGAGGAGACAAACCACAAGAAGGAGAAGGTGAATTTGATTTTGAGGACGGAAGTGATAAACTACCGTTATTACTAGTACTATTCCCGTTACTACCGTTTGTTTCGTTGGAAGTAGTCAAAGACGACGATGTAGTTGCCGTTGTAGCACATTTGATCTTGGACCATGTTGCCCTCGCACTCCCTAATTTGTGGCCACGTTTAGGAGTAGTATAACTATAAGAACATCAAGTTAGTATACAAATACTGAAAGAGATTGCATCAAGTTGCATTACGTACAGCTTTGTTATCTTAGCATGAGTATTAAACTCCGAAGACATTGTGGCTTGCAATCAAGTTGTTGATGTTAACTCAATTGCCACTCAAATCAATCAATGTGATCAATTTTAAATTCTGGCTTGTACCAAACAACAATCGGATCAATGGAGAAATAAAAGGGAATTAGAATTAATTTCAAGGAGAAAGTGTTTATGGTAATCTGTAACCCGATAAGAAAGGCTGATAATAGAAGCAATCATGACTAAACCACCACAAACCCCTTTGTAGGGTAACTCTTATCAGAGTGCCTGAGGTTCGACACGACCTTGGTCTTTCATTTTGTGGTGGTGGACGCACGATTCAGGGTGATGTGGAAGCGTCCTAAATGTCCTCGACATTTGCTTAGGTAAGATGCGACACATTGGTGAGAGTTTTGTGATACGATCTCACACCCGGATATAATTCACACAGTTTTACTCGTAATTTCCCATTAGAGTTGTGTTGAGGTTTAATTTCGGTTTTAATTATAGGGCCATTCTCGTATTAATATATTTCTGTGTATCTGAGGCTTTGACTAATGTGTTGAACTGTCCTCCGTTTTTTCGTATTAACTAAATGTGATGAACTGTCCGCTGTATTTCGTATTAACAAAATGTCAAAGCACTTCTGCCGTCCGTTGAAACTGTTTTGCAATTTGCATAGTTTCTTATAATTTTCAAGCCTGTGTGGTTGCGAGATATTCAGAAGAACGAAAGGGTTCTGTCCCTTTTGGATATCAAAGCTATGACTCCTACGCAGCTCCAAAGGTTTAGTCATAAGTAATGTCGAAAAAGGGTCGTCTCGGGGTTTGAAATAAACAAGTAAAAATTTGACCGTTGTAGAACATACTTGAAAATCGTATAATGAAACCAAAAGGGTACTTTCACAAAACTACAACTATCGACCTATTTTGCGGTCCTTCGTGGTTAATGAGACCCCCGGACCACAATTTGGGTTAATGGGTGCTGAATGTAACACACACACTACCAATCTCTGTGGTTTTCAAATGGCAGCCCCATTAATAAATCATGGATTTTCTCTGTAAAACAAGTTATTGGCATTACATCGGTAATGGAAGCAGTGCAATCGGCCCTTCGGTTGTTAGACGAAAACTGACCATTTTGTAACACGTAAACAATTACTCGCGTATAATTCGCTTGATTTAACCACTTCAATTAAAACAATCAAGTGTAGGTGTTAACACCAGCACTACTTAAATCCTCCATACAAAAAGGACCACAACAATATGTACACTTAGCAAATCAATAAGGACGCAAACTCGGCAAAACCTGTCAATTACATCACACCTTTGCCATGTACACTACTAACGGTCAACAATTATAAGCTTCGGATTTAAGTGTACTAGATACGCTGGATCATAACCCTTCTAGTGTACAAACGCAAAAGAACTTCCATGCTGTTTTGTGTAAGTTCATTGTTATGCGATATAACCGCTCCTTTAGAAGTCGCTAACAAACAAAAGAATAAAAGTAGCAGATGAATGACCCCATTCCAACTTTTAAACGTTGTACATAAAAGCGCAATAAATGCAACAACATAAAGAATCACGGGGTACATTCCTGATTACAGCACACATCACAGCGCAACACCGTCCGCAGCCATCATGGTAGTGTCTTTTTCAATAAACTGATTCAAGGAATTGTTTTTAAAAATATTACCCACTAGAATTTAAGCTTTGTAAGCTATCAGTGAGCCCCATCTTTCAAACCCCCGTTCCTATGCATGATATTCAAAACGTTTGGTCACCTTTGGTATAACTATCGTCGAATCGGATTTGTTGGCGGAAGACTAAAGAGTTAATACAATGCGCTAAAAAATTATTGTATAAGTACGTGACTTTACAATCATTCAAAGAAGGGCCTCAACTGCATTAACCAGAACCCTACGGATTTTTGGCGGCTACAATCTCATCGATGCAGCAATAAAAAAGAAAATACATGCAGAATCTCGGCGATAGTACTTCACTGGGTCGTGCCCCTGCCATACGAAGACGTGACTTTTTGCACTATGGAAAAATCACCACTGCAAAATACTGGGGTCGCCCTTAAACTATGTTCAGTCGAGGCTTTAATGAAACAAAAAAAGGGCGAGAAGTTGTGATTTTTGAGAACTTCTACAGAAGGATTTATGTCAACGAATAATGAACCGTGTATTTTGATTATGGAGCCCATTGCTCCATAATATGTAACTAAATTAGTGTATGTAAACCCAAGAATATTCATGATTTGAATATTAAATTATCTATAAGAAACCAAATGTAAATGCTGAAGTGTGAAATAAAAAATGCAAATAATGAGCCTATCATAAGGCGGTGGATGATGATTCTTAATATAAAGAGCCAGTGGCAGTAGACAAAGTCTTGGTGATCATGGTTGTGGCAATATATTCAGAACTAGATGATGCAGTGGCAGTGTAGTAGCATGGTTTGGGAGTGTCGACTGAAAAGTAGAATGTAGTACCGTCAGAAATATAAGTAGAAATGTTAGCGGCAGATGCAGAAGCTAATAAGGTAGCGGAGGCAACAATTGTAGAAAACTTCATTTTTTATGTTCTTGTTATGAATATATTGTAGTGTTGTAATGATTAAGTTGAAATTTATCAGTCAATGTCGAAGGGAAAGGGTTTATATTTATACTTCTCTGAAGTATTTGACATTACAGGCATGGCAGAATTTTTTTTGCACAAGTTCCTAGCATCTGCTTAATGTAAACAATAGTACCGGTCTTAATTCATCTGCGCTAGAAACTGTACTAAGCCCCTATTGTTTGCCAACTCGGCTATATCGCGATTATTTTGTTGTATATAAACAATTCATGCAAAGATGGCACCTGTATACACGATCCTTTTAAGCCGGCATATACAAATGGGTACTAGTGCATATAACAACAATTAACTCAACGCTTATTAGAAATCATAATGGTTAAGCGATACCGAACGTTTTATTCGCCCGATTAGGTCTACATAATTGTGATCTTAGAAACACGTAAAGCACAAATTCTATTGGTCGAACCTTCGGATCTCAGTTCATACACTCACTAGTCTGCATAATAGTCGTTTAATAGATAATTAAAGCGTATAGGTGTTTGACTCCGGATCCAAAGTAGTACCGCTGAGGGTTTTTATTGGCTAAGTGGAGCTTCTTATGTGTAGTATTTCTTTATCGCCGGCATGGTTTAACCTCTGGTCTAATGAGAGTGATACACTCCCTCAGATCTTATTATTACTATGTTTTTGTAGTCTGCGAATGCATACTAATGCACTGTTAGATGGATCTAATCTCATACCTAACGTTGATGCCTTTCCTTTAGGCATACAAGTATTTTTATGCAGGTAAATTTTTTTACTTTGCAGATACGGTGGCCAAATTAAGGTCGAACTAAACTTTGGAGTAAAATATTGAACTAAAAAATATGTTTCTGCTTTTGTAACTGAAAGGTATCTATTTTTTTGACACCTGTAAAATCTATGTAAGGATCGCCGAAATTTTATAGGACAGAAGGTGCTCAAATAATGCAAAATCTAGTCTTCAGCTTAAGCTTTAGCTATATAAACTCATAAACATTGAAGTATTACTGTTTAGTTAGTGGAGATGAGCTATTATACTCCAGATGTTTTATACTGACGAATTGAAAATTTTTAGAAGAACACAGTATTCTAAGCCAAACGTAAACTTTGTTTCCATGCGTCCATGTCTGCATGTAACGAAGTCGTACTGCATCTGTATTACACCGTTGAGGAAAAAGGCTTTGAGTATGATTGATGGAAAACTATCATGTATAAAAACAGATACTTTATCACCGGGCCAACGACAATAGATATAAAAAAGGTGTTGTGTATTGCAATAAAAACCTCTTTTACTCAAGATTATTATAATCTTTCACAATAAATTGAAGTGGTGGTTTCAACGGTAACACTGTAAAATAAATTATATAACGGATCCCCCCCTTTAAAATACAATCAGCAACTTGATTTCTCAACTATATTGAGCAAATGCCCTCTACTTTTACCTAACTCGTCAAATTTCGTATCTGCGCATGTCTGCAACAGGTTTGGCTGAGTCACTTACAGTTTGAACGTAATCGTCGGCTTAAAGGAACTCTAAACTTATATAGAATGCCAAAATGAGCAAGGTCGTCAATCACTTTGAAAGGTATAAGCAATTGCAAACGAGATCAGTTCCTAAAGGTAATAAATGAAACCAGATTCTCAGAGGTCATAAAGCAAAAACTGCTCAATAACGAAGATAAGTTCCTTAATTAATAATTTTGCGGCAAACAAGTTAGATTATAACAAATTATCTTGAACATTTAATGATGGATAACGGTAATATCTAGTGCTTACACCTGTGCATACGAATGACCTGACCCCAGAAACGCGATCAATTAGTTTCCTTGTTAGTATTCAATGCACAATTGTCATCTACTTGTAAATCAAAATGATCTGATTTTCGAAGCATCATTCCAATAACAATAACGCACAAGTGTACTTCTCCTGCGGACCGCTTCTAAAATGCTATTTATCTACAGGATTTTAGGCACGGTAGCAGACCGGTATATTAATAATGAGAAAATTTTAAGCAAACAAATGGAAGACGTCGCTTGGACGTTTACATGCTAGCCGCTTAAATTTATGCAAGATTTTATTATTATATGCAAACTACATCGGTTTACGCGGAGTAGAAAATGTGTTCGGAAGAGAATTAACTCCGCGGTTATTGTACGCGGAAATTAAGCTCATCAGATCTGTAAGGATACCAGCCTTGATTTATCTTCCATTTCGAATGATACTTTTCCTGTATTTGTCCTGTTGGAGCTTCCAAATGGCAAAGATACTCCCGTCCGTTGGACGGGGACATTCCGGCACAGCACATTATCTAATATGTGTTTGACCACTACTCTATTAGATTAGTAGAATATTATGAAAATTTTTCACGGTAAGTTTAACCATATTTATTCACCAATCATTGCATTGTTGTCCCCACCGGATTTAATATTGACACCATCAATTCTTTTCTAACAACGCATACACCGCATATGTTAATTCACCGGAATTAAGGAAGATACACTTACCACCTTGATCTTGTGTTCTGTATACAATTGTGCATGGAAGCCTACGTGTAAATTATTGGTAGCGCGCAAAAGAGTAAGCCTAGTTAAAATTAATAAGTCCTTTTTTTATGTGGTAAGGCGAAAAAGGGGGTGTATTCATCAAATTATTGGGCAATTAAATATCAATTGTTATTAATACAAGTCCAAGTTATTAACAAACCGAACTGACCTAGTTGTGCCTATGACAGGTATTGCATGTATGATCGTAATTGTACATATGAAATAACCGTTTTATGTACATTATACATTATGTCGCAGTTATTTCCAAACAAATTGTTTAATAATGTGAATTTTCACAATATGCACTCCTGTCAATCCAATGTATGTTGAGCTTGAAGCACGCAGTATCGTTTCTTTGATACTTCAAACGTTAGAGGAAAGCTTTTGGTAAAGCCATGTTCCAATTAAGTATTCTTTTTTACTATAAGAAAGTTAAATCGTAACGACTTCAAAACTTTATTATCTTCCACGAGCTAGTCATGTTAACATCAAACGTATGCGATGAACTGTACAGGGTTCATTGTAACACACTCCTTTTTATAATATAAATGAATCAGTGCTATCATTGTATATACGGACAACCAATTGTTCTTGTATTTTCATCTGAGGCTTACTGTTAGTGTTATTTAAGTGGTTCGAGGGGCCCCACATCCACACGGAGGCAGTAGTTGGCTTTGTAGTGAAATGCGGAGCCTTACCGCCAAGTTATACAATTTATTATTAAACAGGCTTTTGGACATTGGTCTTGAGGCTTGAGCTTCGGGGCAGTCTATCCCTTTATGTGAAATATCAGAATAATTTTGTATTCTTATACTTCCATATTAGAAGCTACTAATAAGTTCTGGCCCCTATTTTACTTAAAATGGAAAGATTGTATTTCATTGAAATGAGATGTTGGTTTATTTTCTAATGAAGTTAAAATCGAGGATTTTCTTTAAGAATCTATGGTTTTCAAAAGTTTTAGATTTCTTCCCAGTCTTAGCTATACGTATTAGCTAACTTGGTCTTATATGATCTCTATATTCGATGTCATATGATTTCCACGTGATCGATCACATGAAACGCTGAGTTATTTTTTTATTATTCTCGTTTTGGGAATTTGAATAGGAGGTATTTAGACGGGGGGGGGGGGGGGGGGGGGGAAGG
>NW_025065081.1:0-42039 GCF_019049425.1 Lizanozyma spartinae
GTTCTTGATGAACCGAAAACAGATGAGTTACCAACAGATAAAACAGAGATCAAAATAACAACATTCATGACAGAAGGCAAACCAGAGATACCTCCGTTCTTAATGGCAATGACGAAAGGAGAAGCAGAAGCATCCCAAGATGATTTACCGGAAGTTAACAATGGGTCGTTATAAGGAACTAATAAACCAACCAATGTCAATGAGATAACATAGAACAATGTAATTCTCCAGAAAACTTGCTTCGTAGCCTTTGGTAATGACTTTCTTGGGTTACTGGTTTCAGCAGCAGCTAAACCACACAATTCAGTACCAGCGAATGCAAAAGCGGCTGTGACAAAGACAGAGCAAACACCTTTAAAGCCGTTAGCAAACGCACCAGGATTGTGCCAGTGCTTACCACCAATGTAACCACCTCTTGGACCACCACCACAAACCAAAATGATACCCAAGAAAATGAAACCAACAACAGCGACGACCTTAATCAAGGAGAAGGCAAATTCCGCTTCACCATAACCTCTAACACCAAAAAAGTTAATAGCCACAATAAGAACCCAGAAAATAACGACAAATGCTGCCGGGTTTGTTGTCGAGTCCCAATAACTAATAACAATAGAAGCAGCAACCAATTCTAACGGCATAACGATTAACCATTGTAAAGCGTAATTCCAAGCCATAGCAAAACCAAATGATTCATCAATAAAACGTGTATTGTAAGTAATAAAAGCACCAGAAACAGGGAAAGTAATAGCCAATTCACCTAAGGCTTGAACAGTACAGTAGATCATACTACCAATTAAGATATAGGCAATCAAAACACCAGCGGGACCACCAATTCTTAATGTCTTACCGGAACCAATGAACAAACCAGTACCGATAGAACCACCGATAGCAATCATTTGCAAGTGTCTATTCTTCAAAGATCTAGACAATGGGGAGTTTGCAGTTTTGATAGCAATCTTTTCTGCTTCAGTCAAGTTAGGATCTAAACCCATCTCATCATCGTCAGCAGGCTTAAAAGAATCAACAAACTTAGCCCAGCCGGTTAATGGGGCCTTGTGGTCTTGCTGTTCAAAAGCATCAACAATGACACCACCATTCTTTTCGATATCGGCGGCTTCGTTTGATCTAATATAATTCAACTCCTTTTCAGGCATCTTTAAAGTGTATAGATATGATTTACTAAAGAGATGAATCTGGAGATTAAAACGTTTTTTCTACAAAATTACCAAGGGGGGATACGGGTTATCATTTATAGGGAAGGTTTCGCTGCAAAAAATCATCCATTGATTTTACTAATTCTGCTTCGTCTCACAGTGGAGAATTGGTGCACTGCATCGAAACAAACTGTGGTATTTTATTTAGTGCATGAATCCTTATCTGTTCTTTCCTGCGTATCACATTATCAGAAATCCAGATGATACATACTAGTTTGAGAACAAAGCAAATATTAAGCAGAAATTGCCAAAAAAGAAATACTGGTCATAACCTACTTAGAGTTTTAACAAGGCAAACGACGACATATTACATGGCCAGAGTTTTCAACCCATAAGCGTTGAATTAACATTTTGATTAAAGATTGAGTTTCTTTTCAATGATTATGAGACTAACAACCTATCGTCACATTCCAAATCCTCGGAAATGTTTAACCTACATGGAATTGCAGAATCTAAAAGCCACCTAATCGATACTCCGCTTATCGTACCATTATCATCACTGGATAAGATAATCACTATTAAACTTGTGGGGTTGCAGTTAATGCTTTAGGTCAAAGCAACCGTTGACGTATAGGGCATTTGAGTTGCAAGTGACCAGAATGCCTTCTACTGAAATCCTTATAATATGAAATATATGCAAGCCGCATCACTCTTTGGGCCAAACGCCGTAAGTTTTACCACTACGCGATCAAAGAATATTCGGTAACAAAGGCCTCTTATGCATAACTGCAGGTCGAAAGTAAAACGGACCAAATTCGGTAAGTAACCGGTAATACCCTCGGATATCAATTGTCTTGAATAATCGTTTATTGCTTAATGTAGATTTCTCTATCTAGATAATTTGATAAAATCACTAACTTAGGTAGTGCAATGGTTATCAATGCCGAATGGTTAGTAGGATTTCCTACCTAGTGAGATAATTACTTTTTTACGTTGTTAGTAACGTCCTGCGTGATAACAGCTTGTGAGTAAGGTAGTTACACAAACCTGTTTTCTTGGTTTATTTTTCGGAAGAACTTTAGATATGGGATAAGAAAAAGTACGTGCTGTCAAGCAGAAAATCGAGAGATCAAACGTGCCCAGCATTCTCGGCGCCTAGTAATAACGGTTTTGACAGCTAGGCTAACGTACATATTACGATATTGTACTGATAATGTCATGCTCTCAGCATTTACTACAACTACGTCGTATTCACTAGAGCCATATATCTCTTGTTAATGTATGTAGGATTCAAATGGGATTTGCCCTGCGTAGATGCCTAAATCCAGCTTATCAGGACCTCATGGTATATTGGGAAGGCGTTTCAAATTTAAATTGTGTGCAGGATATACGAGAGTAGTATGTACGAGATAAGTGGGTTAAATGTGGTGGTCACAGTTAAAGCATGAGATAGATAGCATTTTCGAAATGCCTCGCTTTTGTTTTGATAACAAGGCCATAGAGATAAACAGTAACCTCCATAGCGGATTTTATCTAACCAGGATTGTTCGCCCACTAACTTTTGATTTCAAATTGGTATTGAGGTAAAACTGATAATCTGGAGTTAACGGTATTCCATCTTGGACTTTCGAGACTTATTGTAGACGTTTCAACGGTGAAATGCTGAATGTGTTAGCTCAATTTTAAGTACGGCATTCTGTGATTTACATCAACATCACTCATTCTCCTCGATCCCATCATCTACAAGGAGGGGAGGTAGAGAGCCGTAATCTCCTCAATTGGCGGTAATATATTTCTTCAACCAAAACACTATCACATCTTTTTAGTAATTACATAATTATACCCTGTCGATCCCCTTTCGGTAAGCTCTAAAGTGAGCAACGTCATATCCTCTATTTTGTAATAAAGCCACTAATCACCACAAATGGAATGGGAACTACATCGAAACTTTATTTTGATCCCAAATACACTAATTCTCTTCTTGTCACTATCATCAAGCTAGGGTTCGGACTCTCGTGTTATTTATTGAATTCATTGATAACTTCTAATTTCCAGTATCGAAGCCCTAAACCGATTCTCGCTTTTAATGCGTTGTGGCTGTTTTTGTCTCTCGTTCTTACAGATAGGGCTTAACTTTGTACCAAAGTGTTTGAGTTCATGATCACTCAAGTACAGACACGCGTTCAACACCCAGCGCTTAGTTGTTGATTAGATGATAAGTGTGAAATGTCTAATAAATTCAATTTGCCTTGTCATTGTAAAGATATTATTCCTTTTACCCGGATTAACATACAATTGGGTCATGATAATAAAAGTATAAATCGGAGTTGTAAATCCG
Organism: Lizanozyma spartinae; assembly: GCF_019049425.1. NCBI lineage: Eukaryota > Fungi > Ascomycota > Pichiomycetes > Serinales > Debaryomycetaceae > Lizanozyma > Lizanozyma spartinae. Next base: position 3,493 of record NW_025065081.1, read on the forward strand.
TTACCGAGGATCACATGGATCTCAATGTAAAATGACGAAATGAAGTTTTAGCTTCGAATCTAGCCATGTTCATTTTGGGCCAGAAACCAAAATCCTTTTGACATTTACTTACAGCCGCTGAATGCAGCTTCATTCATTGGTTCTTACTTATTCCGAATCCAAATAGTACCTGATCTTCATAAGAGACAGAGACAATAAAATATAGGAAACGTCACGTGAACTGGCACATGATTAATATCATGTATAATCACGTGATTATAAAAACTGTTATGATCTTGATTTTCTCAAGTCAACGAAACAATTGGTGGCAATGTACTCCATGATTAAGAAGGTCTAAGTTGTACTGATTTAGTTAATCAAAATTTGGTTTACATTTTTGGGTATCAGGAACCTTGAGTTGAATTGATTGGTTAATTGAATTTGTTATCCCAATTTTAATTGAATTGTTACTGTGAAAATTGGAATTTATATAACTACACTCTTACATCTTCCAGATCCACTAAACAAAGTGAACACAAGGTTTTAAAACTTTAAGGTATAATCTACAGCATCGGATAGTATTATAATTTTATATAATAATCAATCACAATGAATGGAATCTCTGTTGATATCAATCACTTGAAAAAAGGTGAAGTCAATTTGGGTACGTCTATTATGGCAGTTACATTCAAAGACGGAGTCATATTGGGAGCGGATTCGCGTACCACCACCGGTGCTTACATTGCCAACAGAGTGACTGATAAGTTGACTCAAATACACGATACCATATACTGTTGTCGTTCTGGGTCTGCCGCTGATACCCAAGCCGTTGCAGATATTGTCAAATATTCAATGCAAATGTACTCATCAAGGTTGCCTTCAGGAGAAAAGCCAACAACACAAATTGCTGCTAATCTTTTCCAGGAAATTTGTTATAACAATAAGGACCAGTTGACTGCTGGTATTATATGTGCTGGATATGACGAACGCAACAAGGGGTCGGTATTCTCTATTCCTATTGGAGGTTCAATTCATAAACAAGAATATGCCATTGCAGGTTCTGGTTCTACTTTTATTTATGGGTGGTGTAATGAAAACTACAAGAAGGATATGGAAAAGGAAGAAACCATACTGTTTATAAAGACTGCTTTATCTGAGGCTATCAAATGGGATGGGTCTTCTGGTGGTGTCATTAGAATGGTGATTTTAACCAAAGATGGTGTTGAAAGATTGATCTTTTATCCTGATGAGTACCAAAAATAGGTGTGTCAATAGTGTTACTTAGAATCTATAATTTTATACTATGCAATTACAAAATTGTGTGTATGGCAATCTCATAGGTTAATGGTTAAATCCTTTATAGTTATAATTACGTTGTCATTCCTATCGCTATAAATGTCGCATCGTATTATACTACTTTTCCTTAGTATATACTAAAAAGCTGTAAAATATATAATGCAATCTTCAGGTCAAACCATTTTGCTCTTTGAAGATATCCCACGACTTATTCAAAATAACAAATACACCTTGACATATCATCTTATCTTCTACGTTCAAGTTTTGAGTTTTATCGGGATGCAAACACCCAATGACTTTCATGTAATTGATCTTGACCTTTTTGGGAAGCATCAAGTCATTAAGGGTAATCTTCTTTGTGGTTAAAAATGGAAACCCCAATCTCTCTGGTAATATTGAAGGTAATGATATCAATAGTGTACGGATATTATCTTCCTTACCATTGCTCCATTTAAATAAACGGCCTTGAACATCATCATACAATGCGAACTTTTCTTCAGCTTCACGTTTAGTATTTTCATTGTAAGCTTTGACCATTTTCAGCGAAGAGTCATCCTTTGGTTGCTGTGATGTCTTTGAAACCCTTGATGGAGTAGCTGCTGCAACAGGAGGATTCTTAGGAGGAGGATTGATAATATTGTTGACTCTTCTTCTACCATCCATGATTTTCTTGTCGTTCATTCCAAGAGATATCAATTCTGTATACGCTTCTAGTGCCTTTGCAAACTGTTCAAGCATTTCTAAAGCTTCTGCTTTCCGCGATAACAATCTTGTATACCAGGCCTTGATAGGTTTGTCATTGATAACATAAGTGGCATCATTAAGGCTCTCTTTGGAGATTAAAGCTAATCCATCCTCACCTACATTTAATGCTTGCTTGTAATCTCCCAACTTGATCAAATTAATCAGAAGATTTGACAATATAATGATTCTTAGTTCATGTTTCTCAGGCAACACTCCCAAACACTTCTGATATTCAACCAAAGAACTTTGATAATCCCCCTTTGAATAGAATTCGGTAGCCTTCAATTTAGAAACTTCATAATCACTCTGATAAAATTGATTCAAAGGTGTATTAACCGTAAGTCTGGGTGCTGATGAAAAAACCCGTGAAGGAGAAACACTATTGCTCTTTGCCAGTGGAGTTGAAGGCTTTTGTCGTCTACGAGACGAAGACACATACATAGTTGCATCCTGAAATTCTTTGCTTGATCTGAAACGATCTGATGGTGAACCAAGACCCAAAAGATCTGATTCAACCATGCGTGAAGATTGAGGTTGAGGTTGACTGAGAGGAGCTGGCGATGATGCTTGAGATCTTAAAGATGGACGTGATCCGTTAGACGACAACGAAGAACCAGAATCGGTTCTTCTATTATGACCTCCAATATTATTATTGTTATTATTATTTGATGATTCTTGAATTGGTGGTGATTTGGATGAGACTGTGGTAGCTTCAGGAGATGACGACTTCAAATTATCAAACCTGTGTTTTGCTCTTTCCTTATCTTTTAGCTTTTGCTTTCTTATAAAATCTTCAATTGCTGCTAGGTTAATGTTCTCTTCATCAGTACCATACTCTTCTGATTGTTCTCCATTATTACTCTCACTTGCATTGGCCTTGTGCCTGTGTTGGTCTCTCATCCAAGCAGGCACGTCATTATTTTGTTGTTTTACTCCACTTTGAAACTCAGCCAAATTCTTGATCACAGTTTTCTTTGATTTATACAACAAATTAGAAGCCTTGTTAAAGATATCGACCGAAACATCATTTAACGATTTGGTCAAGATATTATTATTATTGCTACCTTGCGAGTTCCGTGATGAGGAACTTGATCTACCACTAGCGGCATCATCATTACCAGCGGCCTTACTCATTATATAGTTGACACAGGTTTGTAGGTTATAGCCACACCTATCAATTGCCTCGTTTGAAGCTTCAATCGAAAACCCTATATCCACCAACTCAGCAAGAACACCGTCTCTTTTATCATCAGTAGTGGTACTGCCAGTAGATAGACCTGGAGCCAAAATAGATGACTTTGCTGAAGCCGGAGATCCCACTCTAGAGCCTGTTGAAGAGCATTGAGATCGAGATTCCTGTTTCACACTAGGGTTGGAAGGTGGTGTTTGTTGCATTTGTATAGGAGTTGGATGTGGTGTAGGAATTGATGAAGGTGCGGGAGAAAATGCATCTGTAAATTCATCGTCTAACAAGGACGCAGAGCTGGCTAGTCTTGATGAACCCTCAAAAGTATGACTATTAACACTATTGCTAGACCTTGGCTTAGAGTTTGAGGAAGAAAGAGCAGGTACTCCTAGTAATTCGTCAACATCAACTGTTTTGGTCGAAGTTGTTTTCAGAGATGCAATAGAAGATGTCGAGGTACCTCCTAGAAGTAGATCTAAGTCTTGATAATGACCTGGCCCATTCTTACTTTGCTGTCCGCCATTTATAACGTTGGATCCCAATCTTTGGCCCATAGAGAGCTTTGAAGAAACCTCATTCCGAGGGCTTAGTTTTCCCGAAAGTAGATCAGCAAATGCATCCGTTTTAGGGGGACTCATGGGTCACAAGTTTTACCACTGTATTAAACCTAAAACTCTGATTCCGATCATTGGGAAAACAATACGGTGTTCTGTTTAAGGACGTCACAAAGAGAGTAACAAAATCCATTATCGTGAAAGTCGTGCACGACGTCCCAGATGTTAACCATATTGAAATTTTTCAGCGATGGACTTAAGAGATGACTCTAGGTAACATACTCTGGTTCATCCATATTATAATACTTATCTATCAAGATGCATTTGATGTACACTTTGGACACTGAAGGAAAGCGTGTTTACACTTTGAAGAAGTTGACTGATGATGGTGAAATCACCAAGTCTGCTCATCCAGCTAGATTTTCTCCCGATGACAAGTACTCCAGACAAAGAGTCACTTTGAAGAAGAGATTCGGAATGTTGCCTACTCAAAACTAAGCAGAAGGCGTTTAATGTTATGCATTAATATAAATTTGTACATTAGTATTACTTTGTTAGCGGCCGAGGCCTTAAATACATATAACTACGAGATAGTCACAAATGTAGTCCCAAGTATTTGGACAACCATATTATATATGTAGTAGGATCATACACTTATCAGCTGTCCTTGGAGAGATGGTCTCAAAGGGAAGACAATTTGATATGTGAGATAAACTTGAAGCCTTGAAGGGGCTCACTTGCATAATACGTATTTCAACTTGAGGGTACACAATTAATTCCCAGTACTGAATGTAGTTAATACTAAGGTGGGTCCCACATCTCTATGCTGTTCAATGAAATTGCTAATGCTGGTTCATCATAGCAAACCAATGAAGGGATTACGTTACCATAACCATGAAATTGCAGTCTTGATCAAGATGTGACTCAAGCATACCTCGGGATGGAGTCTTAAAGGATAAATTAGAATACCCCATACCTAACCATATTAATAAATATTAGCAATTGGAGACCATATGTAATGAAATGACATTGAGCCAACACATTTTGGGTGGCACCCTTTATATAGGTTAAAGGAAACAAACATCTATATAGGAGCATGTTTTTGTCCCGTAGCTTCAAGATTACAATCTGCATTCTTGAGATATCCTTCCCAAAGCTGACAAATGATCTCTGTGTCTAAATTCTTCTTGTTGATCTCCTTTAGGGCGTTATTCATAAGTACTATTGAGGAATTGAGTTCATGCTACTTCTGTTAGTAGATGAGTGTAAACGTATACTAGTTAATGCAAACATACCATGTTGTCAATTATACGAGAAAACAATGCATTATGTTCTTCTTCGTGTGGGTTCTCCATGGCTCGTATCAAGTACATCTACGGGTGCTTTAATATAAGGGTTACCTCCCTGGCTTTGTTTATATCGGCTTTTTAGCGCTACCAGAAACATATTTGGTGCTACCACCCCTTTGTTTACTCGTTACCGAACCTGAATAATATCATGAAGAGACTAACTTTAGTACACACAATAAATGTATTAGAATCTTAAAAATACTATTCTAGTCTACTGCAGTTCACCACCAGTATTGTTATCTGAAAAAATCCTTCAACTCATTTTTCACTTAATTTTTAGATTAATTGCATATGTTCATCTAATAGTAACCCATCTCTAGCCTTTTTTGTGACACTAATCTCATCTAGTCGAAAATTTTTTATACCCAGGTAATTAAGGTGCTTTACTTAAAGTAAAAGACCCAGTGACTACAAAACCAATAACTGCTTTTGAACTCATAATAACCATGTCTTCTGTTTTGGGAATAACTTTTGGGAACAGTTCGTCTGCCATTGCTGTTGCTAATGCTGACGGTAAGGTTGATGTTATTGCTAACCCTGATGGTGACAGAGCCATCCCTTCAATCTTGTCATATGTTGGAGTTGATGAATACCATGGTGCTCAAGCCAAGGCTCAATTAATCAGAAACCCTACCAATACTATCATTAACTTCAGAGACTACATTGGAAAGAAGTACGACGAAGTTGACATTTCTGCTTCTAAGTTGGGTGCTCCTGCCATCCAAACCGAGGACGGTAATATTGCTTACAAAATCATTAGAGAAGAGAACAAGACAGAAATTGTTACTGTGGGTGAAGCTGTTAGAAGACATTTGATCCAACTTAAGTTGGCTGCTGAAGATTACCTTGGTAACGATATTTCTGAAGCTGTTATCACTGTTCCAACTGATTTCAATGAACACCAAAGAACCGAATTGGTCAAATTTGCTGGTGAAGCTGGCTTGAAGGTTTTACAATTGGTCAATGAACCAAGTGCTGCTTTGTTGGCCCACTTATCTGCCACTGAAAACAAATTGTTGGAAGACAAGACTTATGTTGTTGCTGACTTTGGTGGCATTAGATCTGATGCTGCTGTTATCTCGGTTAGAGGTGGTATTTTAACTGAATTAGCCACAGCCCACGAGCCACATTTGGGTGGTGACAATTTAGATGATTCTTTAGTTGAATACTTTGCTAAGGAATTTGAAAAGAAGTTCAAGGTTGACCCAAGAAAGACTGCTCGATCATTAGCCAAGTTGAAGGCTGAATCCATAAACGTCAAGAGAACCTTATCTAATGTTCAAACTTCAACCTGTTCTATTGAATCTTTGGCTGAAGGATTTGACTTTCACACAAGTATAAATAGATTGAGATACGAGTTGACTGCTAGATCTGTTTTTGGTAAGATGACCAGTTTTGTCGAACAAGTGATCAAGAAAGCTGGTTTAGACCCATTAGATATTGATGAAGTGGTCTTGGTTGGTGGTACTTCTCACTCTCCTAAGTTGGCTTCCAATGTTTCCTTTGTGTTCCCTGAATCTACCGTAGTTGTTGCTCCAACTTTGGACCCCAAGGCTTTAGATCCTTCTGAATTAATCTGTCGTGGTGCTGCTTTACAAGCCTCCTTAATTGAATCGTTTGATGAAGAAGAAATTAAGGAATCTTTACAACCAATTGTTGTTAACACCCAACATTTGAAGAAGCCAATTGGTATTAAGGATGCTGAAGGTAACTTTGTTCCAATCTTGGTGGCTGAAACTGCTTATCCTATTAAGAAGTCCGTTAATGTCACCAATGGTACCAATGAAAATGTTATCATTGAATTATACGAAGGTAAGAGAACCATTAAGGAAACCATCATTGAACCAACTCCTGTTTCCGATGCAGAAGACCTGGATGATGATTCCGATGAAGAACCAGAAATCCAAAGAGAAGTTGTTTACGAAACTGGTGATCTTTTGGCCAAATTAAGTTTGAAGGATCTCAAACCAAACAGTGAATTGGAAGTCATTGTTAACATCACCCAAAATGGTGTCTTACATCTTTCAGGTAGAGAGTTGAAGCCCGGTTCTGTTGCTGTTAAGGGTGAAATCACTTCCGCTTAGACATCTTGTATTTATATCGACAATAATTACGTAGGTTAACATAAGAAAGAAAGAAGATAACTAATGTAATGTTGAGTTCCCGCCAACCATACTGCTATGTGCACGCTTAAGAGAATAGTACACAAAATCACCGTACAATTTATTATGTAAAAGTGTTAACAAAACTATGAGCTATTGAACTCAAAGTGTTCCTTCTTTAGCCCCGAGACATGAGTAAGAAGAAACAAGAAATGTCGCAGGTATACCTGGGGACAAGCAATGAGTTTGTCTTTGGTGAACTGGGAGGAAAGGGCAAACACTTGTCGTCATTCCTTAAGAACTTATCGTTGACTTCAACTTCTCGTAAAAGCAAGAATTTGGGAGAAGACGTCAATAGTTCGATTTATGGTAATATGCAATATGGAAGGGTGCTGGGCGAAGAGTTGGGGAATGGAAGTGGCGGAGTTGGAGGTGGAGGTTCTGATGAACTGTTAAGCTCTCCAGGTTCACCGAAATTGCGACCTAAACTGGTGGGGCGATCGATTTCTATGGGGACCTCGTTTGCCTTTTCAGGAAGTCATGGTGATGATTCTACAAGTATTAATCTTGGTGGTGGAAGTAGTGGAAGTTCTCAAAGTGGAGTTGGTAATAATGGTGGTCCCTATAAACACTCTAATTTGAGTTCTTCATCCCATTTAAAGAGTCATAGAACCCATTCAAATACATTTTACAAAGATTTGGATGCCGATTGGGATGCTGATTTGAATGATGTTAGGAATAAGAAGCTCACAAGCGTAAAGCAAAAAGATAATAATAATAATGATCCTAGTAATAAATCAAGGAACTCTCTTAGTTTGGTGGATTCGTTTCATCCTGAGATTGGTATGGTATCAAGTTTACCAAGTCTGCCTAAAAGAAAGGATGAGAAAATAAGCAGTGCCTCCAAGAAACAATCACTAGACCACGAAGACCACAGAGCTCAATTAGAAGTGGCCAAACAAAACCAGCTTAATTCAAAATATTCCAAGTTTTATAAAATACTAAAACCTGGAAATACAATCGACATTAATGAGTTACGTAAATTGTCATGGAACGGGATTCCACAAGATCTACGGGCTCTTATTTGGCAACTTTTGTTGGGATATCTTCCTACAAATAAACTAAGACAAAGTTCAACTCTCACCAGAAAAAGACAAGAATATAATGAAGGTCTTAGAGTACTTACAATTGATTTTGATGATGTGAAAACTACTTCCAATACTTCTTCTTCGTCTCTTATCAATAATAAGGATCGTCAAATATACCATCAAATAAATATTGATGTTAAGAGAACAAATCCTTCAATAAAATTATATGGTGACCCTCAAGTTCAAAAGTCATTAAGAAAAATATTATATCTATGGGCTATTAGACACCCTGCTAGTGGATATGTTCAAGGGATTAATGATTTGGTAACTCCCTTTTTTCATATTTTCCTTCATAACTATATTTGGCAAGTTCAAAAGAAAGCTGAAGCAATGAACAATCCACTGAAGGAATCAGATTATGAAGGGTTGTTTATTCCTGGAATTTTAGACGAGAATGATGAAATTGAAGCCCAATTCTTAAAAGATCCCCAGTTAATTCATACTACCCTTAATAGTCTTGATACTTCTAAGATTTCACCTCGAGCTTGGTCAGTAATTGAAGCAGATACTTATTGGTCTTTAACTCGTTTATTGGAAACAATAACTGATAATTATATCCACGAACAACCCGGTATTCTTCGTCTGGTGGGAGAACTTAGAGATCTAATTTCCAAGATTGATTTGGAATTATCAAAGCATTTCGAGCATGAAGGGATTGAATATATTCAGTTTGCCTTCAGATGGATGAATTGTCTTTTGATGCGGGAACTTAGTCTTGATTTGGTTGTGCGTATGTGGGATACTTATTTAAGTGAAACACCGCTAGGATTCAGTCATTTCCATATTTATGTGTGTGCTGCATTTCTCATTAAGTTTAGTGGAGACTTGAAGGAAAGAGATTTCCAAGAGATATTACTTTTCCTTCAGAAACCACCAACCGCTAGCTGGAAAGAAAAGGATATAGAGATGATGTTAAGTGAGGCCTTTATATGGCAGAGTTTGTATAAGGATGCCAGTGCGCATCTTCGGTCCTAATAAATAATGGATGATTGCAGGATATCAAAGTATGATTATACGAATAGTTACATATGAATATAGTACATAATATAGTACATAATATACTGATTTACATACCGGACTTCTCCTTCCTAATTCGGAAGGGTAACTCCGAAAATTGTGACTCGGGCCTTCAAACTGTATAATTGAAATTACGCATGTTTCAATTTGCAAGAGCACATCTCCATTATAATAGTAAAATAATATATATATAAAGAGAACAGATTCTGCTAAAGCTTCTTTTTTTTAAACCTTCAACTTTATATACAAGTGCAAATTATTGTAATAGAAAGAACTCAACTTCTCGCAGCCTTTAATCTTATCTCCAACAGATATTACTCCTTGACAATGAACACAGCTACTACTCCAAGCGGTGCTTCCACCCCTAAGCCAGCAGGAAGAACCATCTTAGCATCAACCATAGCTAAACCTTATGTTGAAGAGGTTGTACAAGAAGTGTCAAAGCTTGATTTCAAGCCAAAGATTGTTGGACTTCTTGCTAATGAGGATCCAGCTGCTAAGATGTATGCTAGTTGGACAGCCAAAACATGTGAACCTTTAGGTTTTGAATATGAATTACGCAGCGTGGGAAAGAACGAATTAGAAGCAGCTCTTATAAGAGCCAACAAAGATGATGATGTTCATGGTATAATGGTATATTTCCCAGTATTTGGAGATTCTCAGGATACTTACTTACAACAACAAATCTCTCCAGAGAAAGATGTGGAGGGTTTGAATTTCATGTATTACCATAACTTATACCATAACGTACGGTTTTTGGATCCTCCTCATAATGAACAGAAATCACTTATTCCTTGTACATCTTTGGCCATGGTTAAGATTTTAGAGTACTTGGGAGTTTACAATACCTTATTACATTATGGGAATCGTCTCTATGGTAAGAAGGTTCTCGTAGTGAATAGATCTGAAGTTGTTGGACGCCCATTGGCTGCATTACTAGCTAACGACGGTGCTACTGTTTATTCTGCAGACGTAACTGGAATTCAAAGATTCACAAGGGGAGACGATCTCCTGGAACAACGTCATAAGGTTGAAGACTTGAATTCTTCCGAATATTCCGTGGAAAAGGTGGCTCCTTTTTGTGATGTTATCATAACAGGTGTACCCCTGGAAAACTACAAGTTCCCCACAGAAGTTGTTTCAAACGGAACTGTTATTATTAACTTTGCTAGTTGCAAGAACTTTAATGATGATATTAAAATGAAGGCTGGGTTGTATGTTCCTTCTATTGGTAAAGTGACAATTGCCATGCTTTTAAGAAACTTGATCCGTCTTATCAATAACAGACAGATTAGACAAGGAAGATTAGCTTCAAACTGAGCCTACAATAACCCTTTAAGGATGTACTCATTACATTACAATAGCGAAGTTTCTCCATTCGGTTCCATCCATTTTACACTACACAATTTTAAAACCTTTAATTGCAATTAATATAAACACGTACAATGCTTTACAACCAGTTCCAAGCTAATTTATCCTCATATTAGTACCTTAAGCCTTTCTACTTTCAGCTCTTTTCCTCCCATACCACCTCATCGCTTAGACATCCTTGTTCGCATACAGTGTGATAACGCTTGTTGGGAGCGCCGAGGAGGAAAAAATTGACTTCTGAGAACCATACAAAGGAGTTCAGGGTCAAAAAACCTCATCAAGAAGTCAACTGAAACTTAGCAGAGGGATAGACATTAGCTGGCAAGCTGACGCAGATATAAGATACACATAAACACACACCGATATTCAGTGAGTATCATAAAATTAATAGAGGCAGTTTTTTATTTCATTGTGTGTGGCGTGGAGTTTGAAAGGGTGTTAGAGCCTTCCCCCTCCGTTAAGTAGAGTTGTGTAGCACGGTATTCTATATAAACTACTAGTTGGAAGCATTTGAATGGAGTCCAAGAAAGTGGAACTGAGGAAACGGATGGTCCCTGTTGACCCGATTGCAGTCACAGAGTCTTTAGGGTTACTGACATTTCGTAAGGGTCGTAAGCCTTGGACTAAAGAAGAAGATGAATTACTCACACGATTGATCTCAGAAATGCATGATGTACATTCCTTTACACCCGACGAAGTGAAATGGGAGAAAATTGCTCCTCAGGTGTCTCCAGACGGAACACGCAAAGCTAAAGATTGTCGCAAACGATGGCTCAATTCATTGTCTCCTCATCTTCGGAAAGGTCGGTGGCTTCAACATGAAGATGATATGCTTTTACGAGCGTATGAGAAGTACGGTACCTTGTGGCAGAAAGTCGCAAGAGAAATCCCTGGTAGAACTGATGATCAGTGTTCGAAAAGATACATGGAAGTATTGGATCCCAAGACTAAAGATAGACTACGACCTTGGAATGAGGAGGAAGACTTGCTATTGATCAGAATGGTCAAAGATAATGGTACTAAGTGGCGTACAATCTCTAACAGTATGTATGGGCGTCCGCTGCTAACGTGTCGTAATAGATGGAGGAAAATAGTGACTGATGTTGTGAGAGGCCGGGCACTGGAAACTATCAAACAAGAAGTAGAGAAGTTCACGGACGGTACTTTGGCCCATGTTTGTAGTATTGATAAAGATACTGATGATCAAACAAGTCATTCTGATGTTGACATGAAGTTAGAGCCAGCTATGGAACATGAACATGAACAGCAACAGCTGAAGCTGCATTATCATCATAAACAACAACAACAGAATCAGCTGCCACAACATCAGCAACAGCAATTTTGTGAGTCGGAGTTATCCAATTCCACTGGTTCGCATCAAAAAACACAGTCATCTCAAGTCCAGATTTCTCGGCCACCCGAGGTACGGCCAGTTCGAGGAAGTAGTGAAGTTGAATGGAGATACTCATTTGTGAATTATGATGAAAATGAAGGTGACTTACCTCATCAACGACTTTTCAATGATTCTCAAGGTGGGGTTGTTTCGAATCAAGAATTAGTACAATATTTGATATCCTATGCCAAGTCATATAACTTGGAGATTGCAGTACATCAGCATATACATCACCATTATTCTCCTCCACTTACAACAGGTTCATCTCAATCTCCTGCCGTGTCGACAACTCCAGTTGAATATTCCAGTTCAACTAAATCTGTTACCACTCCATATTCACAGTATGGACAATTTGAATCGACCAATGGTTCGAACTCTGGAACGTATGGATCTAAAACAATACCTGGTACTTTCCACAATTCCAATAATAACCGAATACCCAACACATCAGCACCAGTATCTGCAGCAGCACCTCCTTCTTCAGGCACATCTGCATATTATCTTGAGCCTGAAACCCAACTCAACCGATATCAGCATTTCAATTACTTACCCCCTTTAACAGAAGTTCCAAAGTTGAATAGTTCAAATTCATCACCTTCCAACTCATCCAAAGGTTCTACACATCATCACCATCACCATCACCATCACCATGTGGTAACGGACCGGAAGCAACAGACACCAGCCCATCCAAATACAGCTTCTGAATATTCAGATCAACGTGACAAAGAAAATGATTTAGCTAAAATCTTTACTGAAAAGAGAGATCAATTGGATGTGTCGAAGTGTAACGGATCAGGTACTAATAGTGGGAATGAGTCGAATTCGCTTACACCACTCACACAAGCAGTAGAATATGTTACAGCTGCTGAGCAACAAATTCTTCAAGGTAGAACATCGAACAATAATTTACAGAGTAGAAAGCGTCCGAGGTTTGACGATGAAGAAGAAGGCATGGACTTTTGGGAGCTTATGCGTAATCTTTCTGACTTTCCACAGTATCAACAGCAGCAGCAACAACAGCAGCAGCAGCAGCAACAGCAGCAGCAGCAGCAACAGCAGCAGCAGCAGCAACAAAGCTTACAACTGAGTTTGAACAACCAACAGTCAGCACCAGTACAGAACATTCACACTAAAAATCCTGAGTCATCGAAGTCGATGCAGAAACCCGTTTCCCAACACCACCCATTACACAGTTATAATTCCCCTTTGATACAGAATGCCGTGACATCCTTGTCAACTAATATGGGGGGTGTATTTAACAATGCAGAGGAAGAGGGCGAAGAAGAGGAGGAATTGGATGAAGACGGGATTGCTACCTATGGGTTATTCTACAATGTATTCACCAAAGATGGCTCTCAAAACCCCGAGTCAGGGAATAACATGAGAAACAATAATGGAGTTCAAGTGAATAATAATAGTAACGATACTGCAAGTGAAGCATCACGATTATCACCGTATGAAACTATGATGGGATTCGGTGTGTTGCCTTTCAACCCTTCATGATAATTTTGCACATTTAGAAGCATACCATACTAAACAAGAATGTATAATAATATTTTTGTAATCAATAAAACGAAGAAATAAAAAGATACGATACTGAAATAAAGCAAGCAACTATTTCTATCACCCAGATGAGTTTCTAAGAGCAACTATTGGGTTATTTTGTTAAAGGATCTGCTTCTTATGGCTTAACCTTGATGTCAGCAACCTTTTCAGTGGCCTTGGAAAGATCGACATCCAAATAGTAGGCAAAGAAGTCAGCCAATTCAATGTTTTCAACGTTAGCACCAATGTTAGCAACGGCTTCTTCATAAGCGTTTCTGTTGTTGGCGTAGGCGTAAATAGGAACATCGGCACCGGAGTGACCAGTGGTTGACCAACCAACATGGGCCTTGTCAGATGCAACTTGACCCAAAGCAACGGCAACAGATGGAGCCTTCAAAACCTTTTGGATATCGTCATCAGTGATGTTGGTAGCAGCAACACCCATATAGTCGGTCAACAAGGTTTTGATGTAGGTAGAGTTATCAGTGCCATTGTACTTGGAGTATAAGTTTCCGCAGTACTCACCAGAGTTGTTAGCCTTCAAGAGGAATTCTGGGTACCAGTCATAGACAGCTTGTTTCTCTCCAGCAAGTTGTTTAGCCAAAGTCAAACCACCGCACTCGTGATCAGAGGTAGAAACAACCAAGGTTTCGTCATCTAATTGAGAAGCATAGTCAACAACAGCGGACCACACTTCATCGTGGGCGGCCAATTCGTGGTAATGAGTAGCAGCATCGTTACCGTGAGCAGCGTGATCAGTACGGGCAGATTCAATCAAAAGAAGGAAACCTTGTTCAGAGTCTTTGGTAGCCTCTGTCAAAGAATTCAAGGCAGTGATAGCCATTTGCTTCAAAGATGGGTATTCCTTAGGGTTTCTGTCAATTTCATAAGGAAAGTTTTTGGCACCGAAAAGACCCAAAAGAGGTAATGAAACGTTTTTACCTTCATCTAACTCTTCAAAGGAAGTAACATTACCAACATATTGCCAGCCATCATGAATGGCTTCAGAAATTATATCTCTGTCGTCAGCTCTGGCACCTTTAACACCGTAAGCGGTGACATTCTTGTTGTACATGTATGCCTTACCAGAACCCAAGATGACATCAAGAACGGGACCCATAGGATGGTCCATACCCAACATTTGGGATGCAATCAAGTCGTAATACTTTCTGCTCAAGGCATGAGAAGCTGGAGCACCGATGGTGGCATCTTGAACAAAAGTGGTAGACACAATACCAGTCTTGTAATCAGCCAATTTGGCGGCTTCGAAAAGAGTGCCGTGAGGTGTACCGTCGTCGTCAACAGACATAGCACCGTTATAAGTCTTGATACCACAGAAGAAAGAAGTAGCCGCGGCCGCAGAGTCAGTGACCAAGTTGGATGACGATCTAGTTCTCATGTTACCAATAACGTAATCATCAATTGACAACACATCGTAGTAAGTAGCATTCTTAAAGTAGTCAGTGGTGTCGGAGTAGTCTTGAGTTTGTTTGGTAGTACGAGCAAAGGAGAAGGAAGTGGCACCGGTACCATCTGAAACCAAAAAAATCAAGTTCTTCTTGTTTGTGTACTTGGTAGGTTGAGCAGCAGCAACCAATCCACACAAGTAACAAGCAAGGAGATAAAGAATGCACTTCATGTTAGTGTGTCCTATGATCAATGAAGAAGAAGAAGAAGTAGAAGAGTAGTGGAGTTACTGAGACGATCTGAAAAATAGCTATCTCATGGCAATTGTTCAGTGAGAGTACGAACACTATTTATACTCTTGATACAGCAAAAAGTACTCTTCTAAGGCCAAACAACTGCACAAAGGAATGTGGAATCGGCAAAAGTCTCTACTATTGTAAACGATATTATGAGTAACCGGAGTACTTCTAACAACGTGTACATGTATTGCGATGATCAATATGCCACGCTCGATTAGACACAGGCCCTACTCTTGCCAAGTTTCATGATGTGGGGGAGGGCCAAAAACTAGCCTTGGTTGGTTTCAGATTGATAATTCGAACCCAATTGATAGTGGATGAGTTATATTATAGCCATGATGTTAGTAATTGATTGTATTGAATCATAAAGATGTGAATTGAGTTGGTACGTAGTTGTGATGTGACTACAGGGCAGTTGCTAATTCCCGGTATACATCAGCACATGGCTCCATATAGTGACAATTCCATTTAATTAGCTGCCAAAGTTGCCAAGATTTTTGGAAAAGTGCTCCTTTATATATTCTGGTGCCCACGGGTGTACCTGAAGGTTGCAATTTAACCAAGATAGTGTATAGGGGAAGCCCAATTGCCTACACACATTCTGCAATGAACCCCTAAATAGGATACTTAAAGCGATAGTTCTGCAGTAGAAGCTAATATGAAATTAAAAAGTAACCTACTATGCAGTGTAGCTAACATTCATTCTGAGGGATTGTAAGGTTAATGAACAATAGTATTATTTCGCAGCCATTCATCTATCCTGTATAAATTATGGAACCCTCGTGATATTATAAAGTGAATATGATAGCCACGTGGTGGGGCACATAAACGAATCCTCAGGTCCACTATACTAACTTTAATCATATATAATGCAATTCATCAGCGTAAGAGATATAATGATTCTCTTTTATTCAATGGACAGCTCATGATTGTGTCGTTCACAAAAGGCTTGCAATGACTTCCAACAAGGTAATAATTTAACAAATTGGTTACTAAGATAAAGCCTGTATTCAAGTAAATAATTATCAAAGAATTACGATTAAAGGGGAATGTAAGTACGTAATAATTAAGTTGGATTAATATTACCCTTTCCACTCAATTTATCGCCCTATGCAAGCTTCTGGAAAGTCCAAACTAATTATCAAGTGCCTTATGGATACCTTCGATACAGGTCGCGGCCAAGCCAACATTTGTATATATGATATCACACTATTGCATCGAATGCGATCTGATTAAGTAAGGAGAAATTTTCAATGGGCACACGATGGTACATGCATACGATGGATGACTCCAAATACTAGAACTGACAACAGTGAGTGATTGAACGACCGCTGATAGTACTAAGACTGGCCAACGGTACTGTTGACACCATTACTAAGTAAGAGCTACTTCTGAGAATACCATTTTCCACTCATACTTCTGGTAGTGCTATTACCAATTATATGGTCAAGCTGTGCCTGACTACACTATGCCTATTATCTACGCACATCAGTAATTTCCTGTATGTAGACTCACGACATGTTGAACCCGCTAAATGCATCAAGAAGCACATACAATTGTACCATTGCTATCACCCACCAAAAACAGTACCCATCTTCTAGGCTTGCTGAAACATTTATATATATAATCCTACTTAACATAAAGTGTATAAGAATTATAACCCATCGGAAAATGACTCTATTTTCCTCCTTCAATCAAAGCACCACACAGCCTCTTGTACTCTGGATCAACGCCTGTATATAACGTGTTTGAGATTTTCTAGTTTGATTTGTTTTGGTGTTACTTTTACTCCGCAACACCAAATTGGTTTAATGATCTAAACTCACTCCAGTGGTAGTTCATTAAGCCATATACTTCCATATAACCGTACACACAATCTATATTTGTAAGGAACAACAAAAGTAATAGTATTAACGTTAATATTGCTAAACGCCATCTTACAAATAGTTTGACAGCTTTAGGTTTGCAACTTTTCATTTCGTCATAGTGTCTCGTTTGGGCTCCAAGAAAAACCAAAGATACAAGCCATGAACTTGCCATAGAAATCCCATGCCTCAATGACAAAATCTTACTTGCATCTTAACCAGGCTTCCATGCCGCCGTCATCTTCTTCCTTGGATCCTAATCATAATCTTCTACTTCATCATCAACTTCCGAATCGTCGTCGACCTCCTCCTCCTCCCCCGATTAGTGAGCCTCCGCCACCACCCTCCCAAAGTCATCATCATAAACCAAAGTCTAATCCAAAGTATAAGGGTCGAGATATGACTGATCCAAATAATCTATATCCGTATTATCTTAAGCTAATCAACAATGGGTTTCGTGATCTCCAGTTAGATACCGACCTTGTGAACAAGCTGTTATTAGATTTGATAGATTATTGTGAATTGCTCTACGAACATCTGAAACGAAAAAATAATCCTGATTACTATATCAATGGGTTTATCATTCTTAATTACTTTATCAACAGCTATATCATGATGAAATATAAAGGCTTTGATCAATTAATAGCCAAATCTCAAATTGATTTTGTTGTTTATTTGAATTTGTTTTCCTTTTATGTGAACGATAATTCTATTCTTTCCAATAATGAAATGGGATTCCCGGAAATAGCCCTGCTGCAGCTCCGTACTCTTGTATTGGAATATTTGATTGATAATCAGTTATTGAGCTTTGATGTCAATGAACTATACAATTGGTTGTATGAATATATCGACTACTTGCGTCAAAAAGATAAGCAGGAAGGTTTGAAAAAGGACAATACCGGAGATACAATACTAAATGGACTACAGAATTCTCCCACCGATAAAGATCAAGATAATGATTCCTTCACAACGAAATTCCCTTCACTAGAAGATCCAGAGCCATTCATAGAATTTAACGAAAGTGATTCGGATTCCAACACTGATAATGATGGCACTTTGAAGTCACCAAGTAATGCTTCTGCCACAAATTTGGCTCGAAAGAGACCTACATTACCGTATCCATTGAACGTGACCGAGGAGGTCACTAATCTTACTCCGTTTATAGGAGAAACAACACCAGTGTTACCTCGGATACTGACAGAACCTTCAATTTCAATTGACCCTGAGATAAACCAAGATAAAATATTAAAGGTTGCTCGTACTACCACTGATCCAATACTTCCACTCAGTAAGAGACCCCCACAGGTTATCCCTCCAGTTCCAAAAACAAATACTCAGTATATAAGAAACTCAGTTAATCCTCCTCCTAAGTCATCATCTCCAGGTAAATCTGTGCAACTCTCTACCACGGTGCAAACGGGAAATTTTACCCAACCTTTACCACCCAAAGGTAATAGTACTAGCAGTGGCAGAGTTGCCTATAATCAGAAGCAAAATAGCTCAGCGTATCCTCCACAACAACCACCACTACCACCACAACAGTTTCAAGCTCCATGGCCACAACAACAGTATACAAACAACTACCCTCCTCCACCACTTTCACAATTCCCTTCCTCTCAACAGTTCCCTCATAATCAACAAATTTATCCCCAACAGTTTCCACCGACTCAATATTATCAGGGTCCCCAATATCCACCACAGCAAATAATGAACGCATCATATTCGAATGGATATGCACCACCTATGAATGTAAATCCTTACAAGGTGTATGGAATATGTGGATTGAAGAATTTTGGTTCTAGTTGTTATATCAACCTGACACTACAAGTGCTATTTGGTCTGTATTACTTCAAAAGGTTAATGCAATCGCTTGAAATTCCAAGAGCACCAAATTCACTTGCCGCATCCATTTTAGGGTTACTAAACGTATTTACTAACAAGGGGAACAGCAATATCACCCCTGCCAACTTTATTAGAACCGTGAAACATTTTAAGCCAGAGTTTAATGTACCATTTGAACAACAAGATGCTCAAGAGTTTCTTATATTTGTTTTGGATCAATTACATAACGAGACTCGATTCAAACCTCAGAATACTCCAGTTGTTGATGATCGTTTATTATGTGCGCAGAAAGATAAAGATGAATACGCCAAATGGTACGACGACTTAATCAAATATGAAGGCTTGAGTCCCATTCATGATTTATTTCAAGGTCATTTGCAGAGTAAATTAATCTGCTACAAATGTTCACATGAAAGTGCTTCTTATTCATCTTTTACAATCTTATCATTACCAATCCCATCATCTGGATCAATGGTAAATTTATCTGATTGCTTGATGTATTATACACAAGATGAAGTTCTTAAAGGTGATAATGCATGGAAATGTCCCAAATGTTCCAAAGCAGTGGATGCTTTAGAAGGACATAGATTGGATAACAATCCCGTTTTCCATGTAAAGAAATCAGGCATATTTAAGTTTAAACGCTCCAAATCACCATCAAAGGAGCCTGAGCCTATAAAGCTTCAATCTTCAGCACCAGACCTGCTCTCATTGAAACGGTTGACATTTGTTAAACTTCCCAAGATTTTGTTTATTCATTTATCAAGATTCTCCAACATGCAACATAAGTTAACTGTTCCTATCAAGTTCCCGTTGAAACTTAATTTCGAACATGATGCAGAACCCGTATTGTATAATTTGGTTGGAGTTATCAACCATTTTGGGTCCCTTAAATCCGGACATTACATTTCCGTTGTCAATAAGATGCTTGATGCAAAATTCCATCTGCAGAGTCCCTCTTCTACCAATTCTCCACCACATGGGTGGTATTTATTTGATGACGAACATATTGTCAACACTAGCATGGGCAACAACGATACAGTGGAATCCAGGGATGCATATGTCCTTTGCTACGAGCGATTATAAAGCTTCTAATCCACCCCTCTCTGTATTATTATACCCTAGATCGATTAGATGATACTATAGTTCAATCTAACATACAAAGTTTTAATCGTCTTCTCCTCCAAAGAGTGAGCGTTTCTCTAACTTCCTTTTCTTCAATGCTAAAGATATCTTCACTGGTTTAACTGGTAAGTCGTTCGATTTGCTTTTAACATCATCATTCGCTTTATTTTCTTTTTCATATTGTTCCAAGTTTCTCTTCCCTATTTCTTTACGTTTCTGTAATAATCGGACAGTGACTTCATCATCCTTTTGAGAATGAGCCACCTTTTGTTTCTTTGATTCTCCATCTCGTATTAAAGCTGCTTTATCAATATAACTTATCTCTAAAGCAAATTCATTTTCAAACTCACTATTTTCAACTTTGACAAGTCCCTCTCGGCCCAAGTACTTAACAAATGCAGTTAATGAATTCCATTTGGTGGCGTTCATATGAACATGCTCTTTATCAAGAATGAATTCTTGATAAAAACGATTGGCATTGATCTTCTTTGTGCCGTGGTTTAATCTTAATAACCTTAGAAAATCAGTAGAAAACTGTTTCAGGTAGTCTTCAACAGATCCCATATCCATATCTGATACCTTCCCCATATGACTTGGACTGTTCACATGGTTCTTAAACCCATTACTATCACGACATTGTTTCTGACATACTTGACAGTAGTACTTAAGTTTCTGGGGACCCGCAAGCTTAATCCGTTTATTCTGGTACTTTGCAGTTCCTATATCAGCCATAATGTTATCTAGGAATTGATAGCAGGTAGGACTAGGTTCCGTTCAGCTTGGGAGAGACGATCCTCATCACAAATTTACCTCTATATCACGTGACTGATCACGTGAGTATTTTGGAAAGTATTAAATGGTTCACTTGCTTTGCAGTACATTTCACTACATGTTGAACCTTAGAGTACTTACTTCAAATGGCGAGAGGTGTATTGTTTAGTCGACGGATGTATTCTGTGGCTTCACAGCCACCTAGGAAGTCATATTTCGCGCTGAGCACTCCCTTACGAAGACTCTGGTATCAAATACCTATTGGAGCTAAATACGCTTCAGCAATGGCAACTTGTGGATACACTGTGGCTCATATACACCCTGATACGCTTGTGACTATTGGACCTCCATTTGTTCTTGGTGGGTGGTATTTGTATGGACGATGGCGTAAGTCTCTTGCTGAAAAGAATAGGAATAAAGTGACGAGTCATGATGGAATCATACTGATATGTAAGTATGATGAATCACTGTTGGAGAACGTACTTGTTGGTGTTGAAAATGAGTTTGATCATTTTGTAGAGGAAGTTATCAAGATAGCAGATGCTAGAATAAAAGACTTTCTTTTTCAGAAGTCGGCAGATCAACCGTTGCAGTATCTTTTAGACGAAAATCAACAAGTTTCGGTTCATTTGAGTAAAGACTTAGATCTGTTTGTTGTTGGAGAAGATGGGTCATTCATTAAGCTTGCTATGCCTATGTTTTCTTCGTCCCTTGTTGAGCTGAGGAAAAGAGTAGGTACAACTGAAGTCTACTTGGTACGACAACCAACCGATGATGATGTGAAAAATGATGCTTATCGATGTAGAATTGAGGTTGTACCATTTAAACAATTGATACTGAAAAGTGATGTAATTGTGATTGAGACAAAAGAATGAATATTCATGTAAATAGTTATATAAATAAGCGTATATTACTTAAAGAAGTTATACTGCACTTTATTAAAGCGTTCAAAGAGATGTTGATTACAACCGCTTTTCTCTTCCACTTCTCTGAGGTGAGGCATCCACAGTTGGATATCTTCAACTCTCTTTTTAGAAGCTGGATGAGTAGAAAGCATATTAGTCAATGCGTTATCTACAGAGCCGTGAGCCCTTTCATAATCACTCATTCTTTTCCAGAACTTTGTCAGTTCGTTCAAATTGAAACACAGCATTGCCATTAATTCGCATCCAATTCGATCAGCTTCTGTTTCTTGAGCTCTTGAAGCTGGTTGAGATAAAAGAACCCCCGTGAATAGATTACTTACTAATGAAGACCCCGTGGCCAAATAAAGTAACGAAGACACAAGGATTTGTACTGGTTTCTTCAGTAATGCTTCACTAGAGTGCAGTGCTAACAAATGAGCCAATTCGTGTCCTAATACTGTGGCAATACCACTATCATTTTCAGCAATGGGAAGTATACTGGATATAACATAAATCTTCCCATTGGGTAATACAAATGCATTGGGTGGAAGCAGATTATCATTGATAATATGGATCTCCCAGGGTAACAGTTCCAAGTACCTTCTTCTTTCAGGGGTTGGCAGGGATTCAAGTGCACTAGCCAATAATCGATTCATGATCTTTGAGATTCTATATTGAAGTGGATTGGATTTAGGAAGAATAGATCCTTTAAATGATTGAAGCATATTATTCTCTTCCAAATCTCCAATTAACTTCACGGCTTGATCTGGAACCCACAAACATCTTAATCTTCCAGAATATGGAGCTCTATCTAAATTATATACATAGAAGGCCGCTAATCCTCCGCCAACATAAGCTGCCCTCCGCGTAGAAAGAAGGCTAACTACGAAGTTCACATTGATTGGTGGCGGCGAGTTCTTAAACCGGTTATATGTTGCATACCGTCTCCAAGCCTGACGGAACATCTTTTGAAATGGGTTTCTGTGAATTGGTGGGTGGGTGGATGATTACGGTGAAATCAAAAACTTTATGGTTATTGATTAGATTAAAGTTTGCTTAGGATAAACATTTACCCGATGTGTGGCAATTGTAGTTAACTATACTCGAATCTTCCTTTACTACTAGGACAGTTTACACAGGAATGTACCACTTGTGATATGATGTACTATAATCTATACAGCGAATGACATGTCTACTAGCTAATTCATGGACGGCAGAGGTAAATCATCATGTTTGGATGTTGATGAAGTATCTCTGAATGGAGATTTTGTTGATGGTTTATCTGTTTGAGGGCGAGTCTCATAGATAAAATTATCATTCAAATTGGTATCTTCCCCAATCAACACATTATTAAGTAGATCTGAAGTAGAATTGTTATTGGATGTACCTAAATGTCCCGATAATCTGGTTTCGGAGCTGGTAAAGTTTGGAAATTCTAAGTTTGAAGGAAGCTTTTCAAAAAGTTTAGGATTATGCAATTGTTTAGCGAGGGAATCTAGCAGTTTATCTGGATTTTGAGTCGACCCTCCCAATGCATTTAGCGGCATTGACAGATGTGAACTTGACCCATCATTAAGGGATTGTTGCTGACTTGTGTTGTTATGGTTATATATTCTCCCTGGTGAACTAAAAATTCCCAGATTATTATGTGAGCCAGAGAAAATCCCTCTTGTAGTTTGTGTTTGAGTTGACTGTTGACCTTCCTTGAGAATAGGGATCATGGAATCATATATATCATAAGATGAGGCGGTTTTCTTATGTAAACGAGGGGGGTTAAGAAATGCATTATTATTGGCAGCAGTATTCTCAGCATAATTGCTGATATTGTTGTTGTTATGGATATGATCCGCAGTATCTGAGGAGAGTGCTGGTGATTCCAGTACTTTAGATTTGACATTGGCACTTTCGTTAAACGAACCACCAGTGGATTCACTCACAGTTTCGTAAGCTTTGGCTTTATCGGGTGGAGGTGGAGGGGGTGACTTATGATACGTTTTCGTTATTTCTTCTCTAAACTGCCGCATCAGCATATCATCTCTGAGTTCTATATCGAGATCGGTCTCGATGTCTGACTCCCTTCTTCGTCTGTGTTGATATTTCCACCAAATACCAAAGATGATTGTTAATACGAGTGCACAAGGCACTCCTATGGATATACCCACAGCAAGTCCTACATTATACCCCATGATAAAGAAAATCAGTAACTCGATGCTATGGGAAGGTAATGAGTTCTAGCAAGGAGGCTCAAGAAAAAAAATTAGGAGGACGGATCAATCCAGGTAGCACAAATTTCCTTTGAAACCGAGCAAAGTCCCCTATCACTTTTTTAAGTTGATTATGTAACTTCGAATGCCAGCTCTGGGCAATAGCTGATATTCTTACTTTTATTTTGATTCTATTGTATCTGCTTGAAGGTGTCAACTATTCCATGGAATCTTTCTAACTACATTTGTCGGAGGCTGGTTCGCGGTAAATTGAGTGGAAAAACCACCACTACTGCGTATAATGATGATAATAAGGCGGAGAGTAAAGTATACATTGCTTTGTAGTTAAACATTAACCAAAAATATGCACTGAGAAGTATAATCATAATGGGTATAAGTACATATAGTATATATGCCAAACATCTGGGGTACGAGTTTTGATGGATGTATACTTATTTAATACGATAAGTCCGTATATACTAATGGTGCTCTGTTCCGGTGGGCATACTACCCCTTTTCATTTTCAAGGAATCCACAGCCCATCCCAGTTGGTTTAGTATACATACCGCCTAATGTTTCATGGCGTATTTGATAGCATTATTGTGATGTTGGTCCAATGCAGAACCCAGCCATAATATGAAGGAAGTATAAAGTATGTTTTGTATCCTTCTGGAATGGATTGAGATCGAGAGTAATTACATGGCTTACTTCAGAATGTCGTGTATGGAAATAATAGTAGTGTGTGCAATCAAAGTGGCGAGATCACTTAATTCTTTCCCCCAGCGAGGGGAGGCCCTTCACTATGTAATGCCCTTCCACTATGTACTACATTATATCCTCTCCGACCTTTCTTTTCACGTGTATTCTTAAGGGTTATGCCGTTATTCTTATGTACAAGATATTCAACTATTTTTAGTCGTACTACTAAATCTCAAAATCAATGGTAGGATCATTGGTCAAATCGTGATCAATACCATCTTTTGCCAAAACAAACTGTTCTATAATAAATGGATGTCTGGAACTTTCTCTATGGGCCTTTAACCGTAATTCACCTAACCCTTTATCACCCTTAACATCAAAATGAATATTAATATCACCTTGTACAGTATTCAATTTCCCCCAAATCCAAGGCCACGATGTCTTAAAATCAATGTGGTCTCCCAATTGATCCTTAGCTACAGCAGAACGTCTAAGGAAATACATTGTTGAATTAATGATAGGCGACCGTGTCTTTTCATAGTTGAAAATAATACCACACAGTATAGTAACCCCGATGGCATATGCCCAGAAGTATCTCCGGTTCTGTCTCTTCTTAGCAAATGGGTCTGGTAATTCCCGGTCAACAGTTACGGGACGTTCCAAAGGACTGACGGTTTGCAAAAGACCGCTAGTCTGTGAAATAAAACGGGAACCGAATGCTAACCTTTTGCTGTTTATTGATCTACTTAGCATCTTGTATTAATCAGTGTTATCAAATTAGACAGACACTCTTGTTAAACATTTGGCTACTTCATCTAATAGAATTTCACCAACAAAAATATCATATATATAGTCGTGCACAACTCATTGCTCTAGGCTACAAAAAGTTATAGCACACTATACAAGGACTTTTCACAACTGATATCTCCTTGAATCACACTGTTGTACCATGTCAGCTGTTTCAGGGGCATGTCTGGTGTCCAAAAAGGCAGGCATGCTTCATGTTCGAGAAGATACTGCTCCTCCTACGTTAGAATGGGTTGCAGTGGAGAATCAGTCTGACAAGATCTCTATTGCCTTGAATACCTTAACTAATCTCCAAGCACCTAAGGAAACATCCCCCAAAATGATGTTGATTGTTACGTACCGACTCAATGATGAGGATCAGCGGTTGAAATTGACTTTTAATAATCGTCCCACTATGAACTTTATCAAGGAGTCTTTACAAACAATTGTGGCTAGATCAAGAACAGTCATAAAGGATGCCACTCCAACTTCACAAATAGCTACTCCAGTTGACCTGCTGACCCCCGTACCTTCAACCCCAGCACCTTCGGCAAGTACTCCCGGACCAGAGGCTATTTCTGCGTCTGGTGATCGTATATCACTTTCGGATTCTGCACTTTTGAAGAATCATAAGTTACAACAGAAACTCTTACTCGAAGATAAAGTACTATATGATACCTTCAAACAATCTGTGATTCATTATAAATTATCCCCCACTATCTTTTGGTCTACAAGAATCAGTCAACTTCGGACATATGCATTAACAATTTCTCAGCATAGAGGTCCCTACAATGTACTATCTACAATTAAACCAGTGGCCACCTCTGATAACCAAGTGAATGTTAATGTAACAAGAGATATGATTAATGAGATCTTTGATACTTATCCATTAATCCGAAAGGCCTTCTCTGATTTGGTCCCTCTGAAAATTCAAGAAGGAGAATTTTGGTCTAGATTTTTCAACTCCAAATTGTTTAGAAGATTAAGAGGTGATAAAATTAGGCCAAATGATAGAGGTGATTTAATTATAGATAAGTATCTTTATGTTGATCCAGATTTCTTAGAGAAAAAACAAGAAGATGATGAATCCATAAGGGAACAAATAGCCACTTTAGGAGAACGATCAGTTAATAAGTTCATTGATATAGCAGGGAATGAAGAGGATAATTCCCAAAAATTGGGGAATAGACCAGATTTCACAATGAGATATGTTGATATTGACCCGAAAGTTAAACAGACCTTAAATTTTGGAGGGCCAGGTGGGCAAGAAAATGAGATGGTTCTCTTGATGAAGAATATGAATAAGCTTTCATCAAAAATGATTCAAATGAGTGAAAAGAATAGTGATGAAGGGAATAATTCCATTACTTCATCAACAGATACCATCACCAAATCTAAACCAACAGATCTTTCTCAAGCAGAATTCAATGAATTTGCAGAAGAATTAGATTTACATGATTTACATGAAACCAAGCCCACACAATTTGTGAAGTTAAATGTTGGCAAGATTGAAAGTCAACGTGATTTAGAGATTCAGGCCCATTCTAATCAACAACATCTGCATACTCCAATGGACGATAAAGCTATTGAAGCATATATTTCGAGCAATATAGTTGAATCTGTTCCTGGAGGTATCAGTTTAGCTGATACCTTTGAATCTAGGCAAGAAGATATCAATAAATCTGCCAATGAGATTATTTCTTTAACTAAATTGAATTCAAGAGCATATAAGACTAATCTTGGGAGTTCTCATCTGGATCAATTGAGTCCCTTGAATAATAGCATTACTATGGAAGATATGCAGAGTATTATTAGGTTTAACATCACCATCACTGAATATTTATCACATTTCTGGAAGCTTTATTTGTATGGGGACAATCCCATACAATTAAAGAAGCTTTTCGGGTCACTTCGAGACTACAACGAATCACTTGTAGCTTTAAAGAAGGAGTATATAAGTAAATTAAGAGCAAAAACAGGATTAGTTGGTGATCCCGATAAGATAGAAAAGCTAATTGAGAAAGCTATTAAAGATTTGGAAAATTGTTGGAGACCAATGGAATTGGAATTGGCTAAAGCCACTACAGACTATGTGCTTCAAGTAAGACTGCAATTAAAGGAAGGTGAGACTAATGAGAATGGCAAACGACCATTAGAGACGTAACGTAAGCATTATCAAAATAGAAATATAGAGACGATTTAATATAATTATTTCGCAGCGTATTTTTGAGACTGACACTCAAAGCTCATCTCATCTGAAATCGCTTGATAACTCCAACATCTCAGTAATAGCAACTATACAATGGCTAAAAAGGGTAAGTAAGACTATTGGTAGTGGCATTATACGGAAACAAGAGTACTAACATATCAACTAGTATCTAAGAGAAGTCGTGCGGCCAGAAGAGGTTATTTAGAAGACGATGTGGATGAAGGACGGGATTTGGCAAAGTTGCCCAAGGCTGAAAATGATGTCAAATCGTCTATCATCCGTACCACTATTAAGAATGAAAACTTGTTAGCGAAGAAGATGGAGAATCTGAAGATCCGTAAAGATCGTAACAAGAAGAAAACCAACACTCTTAAGCATAAAGTTGACAGATCTTCTAAAGTTGAAGGTGTCCTTGCTGGTAAGATTACCCAAAGTATAGAACGTCATAAATATGTTCAAACTACACGTAAATCGGGCTGGGATAAGATTAATGGATCTATTTCTGTGACCAATGCATTGATAGAAGCAAGCGTTCCCAAGACTGCAGCTGAAATCGAGAAAGAGGAAGAAGATGCATATGTTGCAAGTTTCTTTGATGGGGATAATATAAAAGGTAAAACTAAGGCCATGGCACCTAATAATTCATTCGCCTTATTGGAAGAAGAGGAAGCTTAGTATTTTGGGTTTATAATAGTGGCAAACTGAGGAAAAGGATATAGTACATAGTATTAATACATTCGATGCAGAAGGTTAAATCATGCAAACGTACAGATGATGATTAAGATTAGTACCTTTATCTTCTTTTACATGACTTAATATCAGGTTATGCAAATAAGTACATGCGTGAATTTACACATGTACACCTTTCCTTGCATTCTTCATTTGCACACATGTTTCCATGCATCATATAGTTGTATATCCATATATACTGACTTAGCAATTCACTTCCATCCAAGTACAATAGTCCTTTGTGGTTAAATACCCTTTATCATGTACTAGGTTTCCACGCCTTTATACTAGATTCTCTCTTGTGATTGCGTTCAATGGCTTGATTCACTACCACATTTTCCAGTGCGCATAGAAAATCATCAATTATTCAGCATACGCAAGGTAATACTAATTAATCCAACCACACCATTCCACTCCACATCTTTGAACAATGGTGACAACATCATGGTTGACTTCTTTGTTGGCGTATGTGGCCATTGTTATTGCTTTGGACCCATCGAAATATGTTCCCTTCAATAAGTCGCAATTGGCAGATGATAGTATATTTGAACAATTTGAATACGAGTCCTTGGAACAATCTCCATGGGTGGTATCAGCTAACGATAAATATCTGGGATTGTGGTCAATAGAGGAAGGCACAAACGCTTATGTTGGCTTTGAAGGTGATAAAGGGCTTGTGATGAAACTGCCTGCTAGTCATAGTGCCATTTCGTTGCCGGTGAAGTTCACTAATAAAGAGATACCATTAGTTCTTCAATATGAAGTGAAACTTCAAAACGGACTTAGTTGTGGCGGTGCGTACGTTAAGCTTCTTACAGCCCCGATCAACGGCAAGCAGTTTAATTCTGAAACAGGTTATGAGGTCATGTTTGGTCCAGACATGTGTGGATCTCAGAATAAAGTTCATTTCATCATAAACCGGTGTAACCCTAAAACCGAGGAATGTGAAGAAAAGCATTTAACGGTCCCTCCCATGGCCAAAACAGGCCAATTGACTAATTTATACACATTGATATTACACCCCAGAGGTGCATTTGAAATTAGAATCAATGGACAAGTTGCCAAATATGCCAATATCTTGGACAGACCTCATTTGCTTTCTCCACCATTAAACCCCCCAGTTATTATTGAAGACCCAGAAGATATTAAACCTGAAGGATGGGATGCGGAGCCTGAGTTCATTGAGGATCCAACAGTCACCAAGCCTGACAACTACGAACAATTATATGGTAGTAGATTTATTCCTGACCCTGATGTGGTGAAGCCCAAGAATTGGCTTGAGGATGAACCTGAGTATATTGAAGATCCCGAATCTACCAAACCACAACTTTGGAACGATGATGAGGATGGAGAATATGTCAAGCCCGTGATTCCAAATCCAAAATGTGAAGGTATGGTTTGTGGAAAGAAATGGGAAAACCATGTACCAGTTGTACCCAATCCGGATTATAAAGGACCATGGATTCATCCTAAGATCGCTAACCCCAAGTTCAATGGAGAATGGAGGCCTCGTCAAATCTTGAACCCTGATTACTATGAAGATGTTAGACCATTCAACTTCAGACCAATCGGTGGTATTGGGTTTGAACTTTGGTCGATGGAAGGCAGTATTATGTTTGATAATATTTATCTTGGACATAGAGTTTCTGAAGCAGAATTGATAGGTAACTCCACGTTCCTTCCTAAACAGAAACTAGAATCTAAAAACTATGAGCTCCATCGTCCCAAGGCTAAGCATGAGCCAGTTGCCCCACCGAAGTCCGTTAAGTCTGTTTCTGATTTGGACGATTTGGGCATCTTTGAGTTCTTTAGGCTATTGATCCGTTTACAATTGAACAATGTATTTGACTTCATTTATGATTTCCAATTGGATCCAGCAGAAACCATAATTAGAGAGCCTGTCAAGTTTATAGCATATTGCTTTGGGTTTGTGTTCCTTTTCACCATTGTGTTTGGCTTTGGAAGTGTGGTTATGTTTTTGTTTACTCAAGCTGTTTCCTCGTTGTTCTCGCCGGCTCCTCCACCAGTCATCAAACCAAACGATGAAGTTGAAGAGGAGACACCAGTAGAAATCGAAGAGATCCAAGTGGAAGAACCAAAATTGGTAGAAATCTTTGATGATGATGATACTACAAAGGAAGTTAGACACAGATGAAAAGAAAGAGACAGAAAGTATTCTTTTAATCGAAGTTCATTCTCATTATTACAAATATAGAAACACCCTGAGTAAATTTATTTCATTCATCGTAAGCAAATGCTTTTACTATTACCGGAATAGTTTTGTTTGTAAGTACTTTTCATTTTAGTTTAGTTTAAACTCTTTCAGTGTAAACAACATCAGGCTTCTTGTCTTCATCAAATTGTTCTTCTTCATCAACAACATCGGCAATGGAGTCAGTTTCATCTCTGTCGATAGACAAATCAGCTCCTCTGTTTTCGGGTCCAACGAACATGATAACAATCACATAGGCAAAGACAGCACCCACGAAAATAGCCATAGTTTTGGAGTAATCGTAGATGGTAGCTCCAGAAGCACTCTTCTTTGGAGTACCATCGGGATTATAAATAGGAAATCTTTCACCAATAGTGGCTTCAATAGTAGAAGATGCAGAAGATGCCAAGTTACCCAATTGGTAAGCAACACCACCAACAAAAGATCTAAACTGTGGTGGAGACAATTCAGACAAATGAATTGGAACAACACCCCAGTTACCTTGAACAAAGAATTGTAACCAGAAGGCACCTGCCATAATACCATTGTTTTCAAGGAAAGCCCATGGGTAAATCATAGCACCACCCAAGACACAACCAATAATAACAGTTAATCTTCTACCCAAAAATGTAGATGCGTGACCCATAGTCAAACCTCCACAGATAGCACCCAAGTTAGCAACAGAATTAGTCACAGCGGATTTGTTTTTACCAAAGCCTAATTGAACTGATAATAAGGTTGGGTATAAATCTTGAGAACCATGAGACATAAAGTTGAAACCAGCCATCATAAGAACAGCGTAAATAGCAACGACACCATAAGTCTTCATGGCCTTCTTACCTTCCTCCTTGAATTCCTTAGCCTTGGAAGTAGTCTTAGCGTGTTCATCGAAACTTTGTTGTTGCTTCTTAAAGGTATCTGTTTCTTCTGTGAAATATCTCCAAATGATTAAAGGTACAGCCAAACCAGCAGAGAACCAAAACAAAGTTCTCCATCCCTTCTTGGTGTTATCAGCAAGAACTCTTTGGAATAAGATGGCAAATAAGTAACCGAAAGCGTAACCCTGTTGAAACATACCTGATATGACACCTCTTGCAGCTTTTGGACAATCTTCCATTGCGATGGCAGAACAAGTACCATAAATACCACCCATAGCAATACCGAAAATGGCTCTAACACCTAAGAACTCCTTATAAGTTGTGACAAAACCAGTACCGATTTGAATAGCGGTTAACAAGACCAAATTAGTAATGTAGGGCCATTTTCTACCGTAACGATCACCCCATAAACCAAAAATAACAGCACCGACTGATCTCAACATAAGAACCAAGGTAATACCCCAAGTGACATCCTTAACGGTAACTTTCAAGTCCCTAGCAATCTCGGTTGTATTAAGGGAGACACAGAAGAAATCAAAGGCATCCAAAGTCCAAGCACTGAAACCTAAAAGGAAGAAATTCCATTGCTTCCAAGTCAACTCCCTCAAGACGGAGAAGGGGTTGAATATCTCTTGTTTGGAATATTGAGCTAATTCGTCTCTAGGAACAAATAAGCTGGAGAATCTAGTACTCGCATACTTTTTGATGTTCTCAGAAGTGAACTTTGGTGGGTGCATGACATGTTTTAAGTGTTCCCTTCTCTCGAAAGAGGTCATAGATTGGACGTCAATCATCTTCTCTTGCTTATTTGTTTGTTAAGATGATGTTGATAATGATGATGATAGAAAAAAGAGTTATGCCAAATGAGACGTCTGGAGCTTTATTTATAATCATGCAATAACTCTATCCCGGGGAATAAAAACGCTAATGATAAGTGAACTATTGCTTATTACGACATAACTCAAAAAAAAGTTTGCAAATCTTTATTAATTGTATTATCTTTTGTGTATACTATGTTAACAGTGATACTAGGCTTAAGAGTTGGGCTTCCTGCACTGTTACCGGGGACATTACGTATCTCAATCCTTACTGTTTCGGTTAATGGAGGGTTATCAATAGCGCCTTGGACTGAATGGAAGGCTGATTGGTTAGCAGAGATAGATGGCTGTAAAAAAAGCGGGCCGCACGTACGTAACTGTATGTTGTATGCCGGATAATAGGCTCGCTTTTGAATCTTGCCTTATTCAAGATAGAATAAAAAATAATGCGGGGGAGTCTGGGGTACTTTTTCTATTCGCCATTGTTTCCGCAATGCCCAGATAAGTATGGTTTTGCAGTATGGCCCAACGCTTTGTTAGATCTGCTTATTGTTTCACGTAGAGGGAAATAATTGTTAGTAGTGTGTAATTATTTAATTGCGAGAAATTAAAGTCCCCACACAAAACTATCTTTGGGGTGACACATTCGCTATTTTACAACAAAAATCTTCTACACAGGAATTGGCACTAGGTGGGGCGTGAATACGCGGGGGTACGTTCGGGGGTTCAGCGAGATCTCCTTATTTTAACTACCACTTACAGATGGCATCTAATTCGCCGTATGAAACAGAACCTGTCGAAATCAAAGCCAAAGTAACCGGCCAAGCACAGCTAAGTTATTGGTTTGAAAATAACTAAATCCAAATCGAATACCATCTAGTAAAAATAAAAATGAATGAGTTAGCATAAATTAAAATATCAAGTAAACAGCCTGAACATAACTACTCCGCTATCTTGCAGTCCGAGATTGGGGTCTCTGCAGCCTGTGGTTAGAAATAATTTGGGGTATCGCAAGCAAACCTTGACCGTTGAGCTCAACGAATACTCCGGGCTTTCAATGAAATAAGTTTCAGAATGTAAAAAAGAGGGGTAACATGGTCGTTATATACTGCTAGAAAAATTATACTCCATAATTGTCGGAACAGGATAAAGTAGGAACAACTCTTATTTGTTTCCAGTGCAAACATAATGTCCACGGGTTTATCCTACAGGAATAACCCCCACCATCCGAACGAATCGACTCATTCTTTGCTGTTGCTTCATTTAACCGTTCCATACTTAGTTGAAACTCTTTATGGGGTTTTCAACAGCTCTATAATTGTTAAAAACATTTATTACACTAATCGATTGTTGTGTTTATATTAATTAGTTTCTGCAGCCGTCAACTACATCGAGGTTGCAAGTGCCAAGAGGTGTCAAAATCAGGGGAAAGTCCGCTTGCTTCCTCAACTGGTTGGCGCTACCGTGTACTCTCCACAAAAATACTGCTATCGAAAACAATAAGAATATCCCACTTTAGTGCTTATCTTGACATTGTCTGATGTTCCGGGTGAGGAGTCTCTGTACTGCTTCTCCTTGTAAATGGCGGAAGAAAGCGGATACAGAAATAATGCTTTACAGTAAAGTAATTGGCCAAGAATTCTTTAATGAAGGCTTTACCAGCTATAACCCCATTTCCATATTGTCATCCTTCCGCTATTCTCCGTCCCCAAGTTAAAAAAATACCCCGAAACTTTTCTGAAAACAGCGTTCCGTTTTTTCTTGTTGTTGATGATGATATTATTCTTATTTACAGAGGCTGAGAGAGACGGCATCAACATTAACTTATGCAAACCTTCATCATCGTTAGCGCTTATTTGGTGTATACACGCTAATACCTAACTTCATACTGAACTAAAATAAACCATTTATACAAAAGTTTTCTTGATGTTGACTACAAATAAGGAATGATAAATATATCATATGAATTTCTCTATACAAGTAATAATTGTTGTAATAATGGGCCACATGTTTCTGGAGCCTTTTAATGGTTCCTATGATAATAATGTGCCGTTATAAATGCAGAATGAAAAGAAAAAACGGTTTCTTTTATTAAAGAGCAGATATCAACATCTGTTGAAAAAAAATAAATGTGGTTGATATCAAATGCAAGTTCTATTTTGATGAGTAAGTTCTGGTCAAAGCAAATTGACTCAGATAATGCAAAAGTTGTCTTTACTATTGTAAAGCAATTGTTTGAGTGTAATAAAATAAAAGGCCTTCTCAGAGGTTACCAATTTCAAACACAAGTTACAGCAATTAAGAAAGCAAAAACAATGGATGCTAAGGAAACACCGATCTTTCTGGAATCAGAAGATAATTGCAGAATTGAAGGTGTGCTGTAGTTGGAGCCAGGGCTACTAATAGCAACTGGAGCAGAAGTACCAATAACTTCGGATAATGGAACATACGAGGTCTTTAATTCTCCTTTACTATTGGTGGTAATAGTGTAACCAGTAACAGTTGGAGTTTCATTCTCATATATGGTGGTTTGTCCAGCGGTTGCAACGGAAGGTGTCTGGCATGGAACAAACTTAGTCTCTGTCACTCCTTGAGTAATATAGACAACATAACCAGTGGTCTTTGAAGTAGCAACACATTCCTCACCAGAACAAGAGTTGTAGTTCAATACTGTGGTATGGATGATTTCAGAAGCAGGGGTGTTTGTGCTTAAGGCGTATCCAACAGTAGTCAAATCCCCAATGGTAATAGTCTTGGATTGAAGTTTAGGACCTTCGTAATACTCTTCTGCTTCCGTAGGAACGTATGAAGTATACGTTGTTGGTCCTTGAGCAGCTACGTAATAACCAGATGTTTTGGTAGCTTCAGAGCATTTGTTGTCAGAACAACTAGTAACAGTGACAACGGTGGTAGAAACATTGATAATAGTCTCAGGTTGCTCGCCGTTGACAGTGACGATGCTTCCATTCTCACCAGTTGCAGGACAGAAAGTAGTGGTGATTGTTTTCACTAAATTGACGGTCGTGGTGGCATCGTTACCGTGCTCATCAGTTGTTGTAAGGACACTCACACAAGGTCTTGCGTAAGTAGTCATTGATGGCAACAGAATAGACATGGTGACAACTCCAATATCAGGAAGAGTGGTGATAACCAATGTTCCGGTAACCACACTAGATGTGATTATGGATTCGGTTGAGCTGACAGTTCTAGTTATCGTACTACCATTTGGAAGTGTTTCGGTAAGAGCAGAAACAACAACTGTTGAGGTGGTGTACTTCTCATAAGATTGACAATCTTCGGTAACAGTACTCATAATAGGAACGGTTGTGGTGACAGTGATAATAGTTGGTGGTGGAACGGAGCTCATTTGTGAATCATACTTTTCGTCGGAATTCGAGGTGGTAATGCCACCTGAGCTTGCAACGCTTGGTGTGGTGGTAACGTCGTTATATGATTCAGCGGAACGAACGGCATTGTTGGAAGCAGAAGTAACAAAGACAGAACTATCAGTGGAAGCAGATGATCCTGAACTAGAAGTTGAAAGAATTGCGGCTCCATTTGAACTAGAAATTGAAGTACCAGATAAATCAGAAGAGGATCCTAAAGAAGCACTTCCCAAAGATGAAACGACAGTTGCAGTAGTTCCAACTGAGCTACCTGGAGTAGGTACATACAGTGATTCTATTGCAGTATTGGCATTACCAGAATCTGATTCACTAGATGGAGGAGTGGCACTAGAAGAATCTGCACTATAGGACACAGCAGAAATTGTAGGCAAAAGTGAGCTTTCTGTAGGGCTTCCGATGACATTCAGTAAGCCGTCACTTTCGCTAACTCCAGCGGAGTCACTGCCAGATGAGCTTGATTCTCCAGTGGTACCGGATGACTTGGCCACAGTATTAGAACCGATGACATCTGAACTTTCAGAGAAAGTGGTATCAGATGCAGCCATAGTTGTTGCATACGCAACTGAAGTAGATGATTCACCTGAAGCATCACTAGCACTTGAGGTTGATTCAGAGGTAATAACGGATTTAGCAGCTGAAGCAGTTGTTGTTGCAGCACCTGCAATTGAAGTCAGGAAAGCATCGCTAGACACAGATATGTCATCACCTGATACAGTCATTGATGAAGAGTCAGCATCGATGGTCGACGCGGATATACTGGCTGACTGTATATTCACAACAGTTGAGTTAGCATAACTAAATCTACTACTGTGAACAAAAGACAGAGAAGTAGCACTGCCCAACGTAGAAATACTCAAAGTAGAAAATCCAGAAGAAGTTGGTAAGCTTTCAACTGAAGAGGTCGATTCATCGTATGTGATACTCTCGTCTTCACTTGAGGAAGTTGCAGTAGCTGATGATTGCAAAGAGCTACTTGATTCAATAACACAAGACTCATATGCAATCAAAAGACTTGATGCGTATGTACCGGTCAAGGTATTGGTGCCAAAAGCAACATCAATCTCAGACGCTTCAACTACTGGCGATGCATCCACTGGTAAGTAGATAGTAGTTGCAACTCCGTTAACAGATGTGGTCCATGAATAGAGTTCAACGTTACAGTTTTGAACTGTAGTGGCAACCCCATCGACTGAAGTTGGCCAAACAAAAGATGAGGAAGATGCATCTGTGACAGACGCAGTTGCTGAAGCAGCAGCAGATGCCTTCATTGAACTACTTGATGCACTGAAACATGATTCATATAACCCCAAAAGAGTTGATGCATATCCACCAGTAAAAGTGTGTGTACCGAAAGCAACATCGACTGCAGAAGCATCAACAACTGGTGTTGCAGCAATTGGTAAGTAGATAGTAGTTGCAACACCATCAACAGATGTAGTCCATGAATTGAGCTCAACTTCACAGTTTTGTATTGTAGTGGCAACCCCATCGACTGAGGTTGGCCAGACAAAAGAGGATGAAGATGATTCTAAAATCAATATATCAGAAACACTTGAATCAGTTCCTGATGTGGACAAAGACAAGCCATTAGAACTGCTCAATTTAATAGAAACAGCCGAAGTCACTGATTCAGATACTGATTCAGCGTTTGAGGCTGACATACTTGAACTGGCTCTGGCAAGTTTGGATTCAGAATTGTATTCTGAAATGGGAAAATCAGTTGCAACAGAAGCAGATTCAGATCTAGTAACGACAGAGCCAGAGCCAGAAACAACAAAATCCGACTCAAATCTAGAAGCGACAGATGCTGATTCACCAGTAACAGTTGATTCGGAATCTAAAGCAGAAGCATCCGAAAGTGAAGTACCAGAAGAGGACACACCAGAAAATGATTCAGAATTTAACTCTCTTGAAGAAGCACTAACAATCAATTCAGATGCTCCAGAAATGGATTGAGATACACCAGAAATTGCATTAGATGCGGAAATACCAGAAACAGAGTCAGAAGAACCAGACGCAAGTTGACTACTTGATTCGGAAGCAGAAATAGACTCAGAGGCAAAATTCATACTTGAAACAACGCCAGCACTAGAAGAAACATTCGAAGCACATGACTGATAAAGACTCAAAATGGTTGAGGCTGAAGCTCCAATGAATGTGTTGGTACCAAATACGACATCTACCTCAGAAGCATCAACAACTGGTGTTGCTGCAGTTGGTAAGTACATTATAGTTTCAATACCATTGACTATTGTTTTCCATGAATTGAGTGCAACGTCGCAGTTTTGCAATGTTGTTGGAATACCATCAATAGATGTAGGCCAAGAGCCTGAGGCTGATTCAGAAGCTGTAACGAAGCCAGAAGTGGAGGCTCGTAAACTTGAATCAGAAGCCGAAGATAAAACACCAGAGCCAGATACTGATTCAACAAAAGCAGAACTTGATTCGGAAGCACTGGTGGCTGAATCGGAAGCAGAAACATTAGCACTAGATGCTGATTCAGAAGCTGAAGCATTAGCATTAGATGCTGATTCTGAAGCTGAAGCTGAAGCACTAGATGCTGATTCTGAACCGGAAGCAATGTTCGAGCTAGCACTGGCGCTGACACTGTAAGCACATGACTGGTAGATGCTCAAAATACTTGTGGCATCAGCTCCAGTGAATGTGTTGGTACCAAATACGACATCTACCTCAGAAGCATCAACAA
>NW_025065082.1:0-35671 GCF_019049425.1 Lizanozyma spartinae
AAATATAAATATTATATTGATTTATAGTACTAGTTTTATGAATAGTTGATTTAATATTATATTTAATATTTAATAAATTTATTAAATATAAATTTTCATTATAACTAAAATTATTAGTACATAATTTTAAACCTTTACCTATTTTACCTCCATCATCCATAATTCAAATAGCTAATGCTAAAGGTGTTAAATATTTATCTATATTATAAGGTAATATTTTTATATTATTACCTTTAAGATCAGATATATATCAAACATTATAAATATCGTTAAATTGAGTATAAGTTCAAGTACTAAATCTTATAATATGTCTTATTTTACCTTTTTTACCCAATCTAGTTTGTAATTTAGGTATATTAGTATTACAATAACCTAAATTAGCTACAAGACTATGTAAATATAATAAATAATTTTTATGACTATCTTCTTGATAAAATAATATTCTTGTACCTTTACCACCTTTACGTTTTTCAGCACTAGCATCTCCTAGTAATGAACCATATACTATAGATAATATTTCTTCATTTAATGGTTCATTAAAATTAGTAACATCTAAACGTTTATTACATATTTTATATATAACCTCCTTTGTATAAGGAGGTAACGTAGTTATATCTGTATATTTATAACGTTGTAATAAACATCTCCTATATAAGTATTTAAAGAATAATATATATAAAATATAACATATATATATATATATTATTAAATATGAGGCATTTACTATACCTCAGTGGGACATTTGCCCGTAGACCAGACAGTAACCCATAAAAGCAGTAGCAATAGTTAAAACTAAAATAATAACACCTACTGATCATAAAATAATTCTAGGTGATTTGTAACTTCCATAATACATAGCTTTAGCTATGTGTAAATACATACAGATAAAGAAGAATGAAGCTCCATTTGCATGTATATATCTTATTAATCAACCAGCATTAACATCTCTCATGATGTGCTCAACAGCATTAAACGCTAATTCTATATTAGAACTATAATGCATAGCAAGGAACAATCCTGAGGCTATTTGAATTACTAAACATAATCCTAATAATGATCCTAAGTTTCATCAATAGTTTAATGATGATGGTTGAGGACTATCTATTAGATAGCTATTTGCTAATGATAAATATAAATTCGATTTTCTTAATGTCATTTATTTTTATAATATTTTTATTTCTTTACTTTATTTGTTTTTTTTATTTTTTTTTAGATCTTACCTTATATTTTTAGATATATAAAGGTACCCCTCACTAAGGGAGGGAGGTAAAATAGGATAAACCCATAAATGAGGTGTGGGGGTGTATATAAAAGGAATAAATAAAAGTATATATTAAATTGTAAATATAATATAAAAATATATATAACTTTAAAAAGAATAACTCATTATATATTATTATATAAAAAAAAACAAATAAGGGTTATTAACTTTGGAAAGTATATATTAAAGATGAAGCATTTCATAAGAAATCGATAGAGAAGTTAGGGAAAATACCTAAGAAGATAGTAGGTATAATAAGAGCTAACATAAGTATAGTTTCTCTATAAGTACAATCAGCAGTAAGATTAATATAAGGAGATTTAATACCACCAGTTAATCTATTAGTTAATTTCATTTGATAACAAGCTGATAATAAAACAGAGAAAGCAGCTAAAGAACCTAAGATAGGAGATTTACCTATAGCACCAGTAAATGATAAGAATTCACCTATAAAGTTTAAAGATAAAGGAGTACCAATATTAGCAAAACTTAATAAAATAAAGTATATAGATAAGATAGGCATATAAGATATTAAACCTTGGAAATAATAAACTAATCTATTATGATATCTATCGTATAAAATACCACCTACAATAATAAATAAAGCAGGAGAAACTAAACCATGAGCTAAAGATAATAATAAACTACCAGTTATACCTGTTAAAGTATTAGAGAATATACCTAAAATACAAACAGCCATATGACTTATAGAACTATAAGCAATAATAACTTTTAAATCAGTTTGTCTTAAAGTTATTAAAGAAACATAAAATATAGTTATTAAAGATATAACATAAACTAAAGGAGTATAAATAAGAGTAGCATCTGATAAAGTAGGTATTAATAATCTTATAATAGCATATATAGCTAATTTTAATATAATACCTGCTAATAAGATAGAACCTGCTAAAGGTGATTCTGAATGTACTACTGGTAATCATGTATGAACAGGTGCTAAAGGTGTTTTAACAGCTATACCTATAGAAATAGCTAAAAATAATATACATTGTAAATCTAAAGATAAAGTTAATAAACTAGCTGATTGATAATCAGTATTATCTAATAATATTTCATATATAGCTATAGCTAATAACATAAATAATGAAGAAAATAATGTATATATTAAAACATAATCAGCTGCTTTATCTTTATTAGCTGCACCATATAAACCTATTATTATAAATAATGGTATTAATGAAGCTTCAAAATATATATAGAACGATGTCATATCTTGACACATAAAATTAATTAATAATATAATACCTAAATTTAATACTAATTCAAAATATAATGAACTACGTATATTATTTCAATTAGATATTATTGATAAAGGTAATAAATATATTGTTAATAATATTAAAACATCTGCTATACCATCTGTTGTATAATATACATTTATTTCTTCTCAATCATATAAAGTAGGTATTATTATTAATATACTCGCTACTAAATATATATGTTTAGATAAGGTATTAACTAATCTACCTGTTACTGATGTAAATGCTGATATTATTATATAAATTAATGTCATTTTATTATAAGTTTATATCTTTTTATTAAGATATTATTTTATTATTATTATAATTTCTATGATTAAAGGGATTTGAACCCTTATATATTATATTATATAGTAAGACCTAAACCTACCGCGTCTACCTATTCCGCCATAATCATTTATCGGATGCAACGCGATTCGAACACGTGGATCTTTCAATCTTGATAGCTCAAATATCACACCTTAAACCTCTCAGTCATACATCCTTACCTTTATTTTTTCTTATTCTTTATAATATTTATCATATATCCTTTTATTAGGAAGGGGGGAGAAAAATAACTTATTAAGGAATAAACCGTTGGGTTATTTAACCAGAGATGAATGTCCTACCCCCCCCCTTCTTTAGGGTATTAGGGGCATCACATAAGAATAAATTAACATTTTCCAATGGGGGGGGAAAAAATTATAATACCCTAAAATCTTCCATTTTATGGGTGGGGTTTTTTTTATTTGTTTTTATTATATAATTTATTATTAATAGTAGATAATATTTGACCTATACCATTATCACCAAGAACTTTAAGGAAACCATTATCGATAAATTTATTAAGTAAACCAGAGAAAGATAAAGCATATCTAGTAATAGAATTAATAAATAGATCAACAGCTAAACGGTTAGATAAAAATTTTAATAAAGTAGAATTATTTAATTTATAATTAAATTCATAATAATAAACTAATAATAAAGATAAAGATAGACCTAAGATTAAAGGTAATAATTTAATAATAGAACTTAAAGTATATTCAGTTTCTATGAAATTATTATCTTGAGGTAATCCAAAGGATAAGAAAGGAATAATATTATCTTTAAAGAAACCTAAATAAATAGAGAAGAATAATAGAACAATCATAGGCATAATCATTTTAATATTTTCATCTAAATTAAAGTAAGTAAATTTATTACCACGAGGTGTATTAAAGAAAGTTAAATAAGCTACTCTAGTAGAATATATAGCTGTTAAAGTAGCAGAAGCTACAGATATATAATAAATAGGATTACTAATAGAATCATATAAACCAAATACTGATTCTATTATTATATCTTTAGAATAATAACCACTTAAACCTGGTATAGCCATTAATGATAATGAAGCTATTAACATGGCTGTATATGAAAATGGTAAATAATCTCTAAATCCTCCATATTTACGCATATCTTGTGTCTCAGATATACATGCATGTATTATAGATCCTGCTGACATAAATAATAATGCTTTAAAGAATGCATGACAATATAAATGATATATTGATAAATCATACGCACTGATACCTATAGCTATCATCATCATACCTAATTGCTTATATCGTCTTTGCGATATTGGACCATTTCTTTATTAATTTATCTTTATATTAAATTTATATATATAATAAAAAATCCTTCCCCAAAATATAATTTTGGGTATAGAAAAGAGGTGATCAAACCGATAGGTTTAATTATATTTATCTCATTTATCAAGATATTTTATTCAATTATTAAATTTATTTATATCATGATTATTTCTATAAGGATATAGAATATAAAATTGTTTAATTAAATTAATTCTATTCATTTTCATAGATCTTAAAGGATATTTATTAAAATAATTATCTATTAAATTAAATAATTCACTTTTTCTATATACAATATATTTAAATGCTTCTATTTTAGGACTTAATATATCTATTCTACCACTATATATTTTTATTAATGGTTCTAATATATATTTATTCTTTTGTGTTATACTTATAAATATTTGTCCACTTTTAATATTTAAATATACGGATCCATCACTATCTATTATACCACTTAATCAACCATTATTAAATGTTAATGGTTTAGGATATAATAATTCTATTCCATATTTTATACATAATTTATTCATTTGTAACATTCTTGATGGATTCCTTATATTTCCATTTATATCATTTATTAATTTAATTAAACCCTTTTTATGACTTAATTGATATCTTAATGCATTAGCATTAGCTATCTTCCTTATAGAACCTCCATATTTATTTTTAATAATTTTTAATATTCTCTCATCTCTTATATCTATTGTTATCTGGAAACGAGCTGATCCTTGTTTAGATAAATTAAAATATCCATCTCCATCTATTAAACCTGCTAATCACTCTGCAAATCCTTTATCATAATTATCACCTTCCTTTATATTTATAGGTGAAGTATTTGATATTACATTTTTTAATAATTTATCCCCTTCCAGGTTTAAATTATTTTTTAATGATTTCTTCGCTAGAGATGTATCATCCCCTTTATTAATTTTCCCAATAAAATATGATATATATTT
The DNA here is from genome assembly GCF_019049425.1 of Lizanozyma spartinae. NCBI lineage: Eukaryota > Fungi > Ascomycota > Pichiomycetes > Serinales > Debaryomycetaceae > Lizanozyma > Lizanozyma spartinae. Next base: position 5,105 of record NW_025065082.1, read on the forward strand.
CTCTTTACTTATAGGGTAAGGCATTAAATAATCGGGGTAAATAAGTTGGATATATAATTTAGAATATATAAAAGATAAGTAAATTAATATCAAACGTATGGCCTCTGAGATTCCTACTAACTGTCTGTTTATAATATCTATTCATTTTACTGACTTATATTTTATATAGTACTGTCTTATAAATGAATACTCCCATATAAAAGATTTATATATTCTTTTACCTAAGAGAAATGAATTAAAATAGATATTATAAAAGTATTTCATATATAAAATACGAGCTTTGGTTATCTGCGAATTTATATAATATAATATATGAGATAATAACATATAAATATATACTTCAACGCATATAGTTTGATGCCTGATATATAACCCTCCCAAAAGGGGGGGTCATATATCTTGAGCCAATAGACTCATAGTTGATAAAGCGATAACTCTTTTAATATCATTAGTAACAGTAGCTATTAAACCACTTACTATAGTTGTTATACCTCCTAAATATAATATTATTATTAATACTGATGGTGTATATTCTAATATATATCATGATCTTACTAATACATAAACTCCACTACATACCATAGTAGCTGCATGTAATAATGAACTTACTGGTGTTGGCATTAATTAATATTTAATTCGAGAATATTGCCCACGGGCTATATCACCCCCACCCCTAAAAAGGAGGGGGTAATATTTATAAATATCTTTCCCATTAAATTATTTCATTTATTTACATAAATGTTTGGACTTTCTTATTTATATTTTATTTCCCTTTATTTGCTTTTTTTATAAAATTTTTAAGTAATATTTCATTATTTAAAAAAGTTTTATTTTTATAATTATTATATACTCATAATCAATTTTTATATGTTATATATTTTTTTGTTATTAATTTATAATGATTCAAGTATTTTATTATTTTTATTAATTTTAAATAATTTACTGTCATATTCATTGTATTACATTTATTTAATTTATAAGTATAACCACCTAATAATATAGCTAATTCTTGCATTATATTATCTTCATTTTTTTGTGATAAAATATATCGTATACTTATATTATTATTAATATAACTATGTGTAAAACAACCTTCTGCATCAGTAAAACCTACTAATCAAGCATTATCTAAATTTATTTTATTCTTTTTATTTATTACTTTTATATTTGTTTTGTATGTTTCATTAAATCTATCTACAAATAATTTAAATTTATTATTATATTTATTTAAATGTAAATTTCCATTAAATATATTAATAATTTTTAATAAACCTTCTTTATCTCTAACTCTATAACAATGAGTTTTTCTATTTTTATCTTGTATAGATACTTTTCCAAAACCTAAATTTTTCTTTATATAATATAAAACTTGTATATCAGCACTTGACTGAGTAATTTTAAATTCTAAATAATTATTATAGTTATTAATAATAAATGAACCATCTCCTTCGGTAAATCCTATTAATCAATAATAAAAATCCTTTTGATTATAATTTTCATCTAATATATCCCCCGGAGGGTATATATTATAACTTTCATATAAGAGATTATTATCTTTAGAGGAGGATAATTTATTATTTAAAGAATGCTCCCCATAAACCAAAGATGGGATATAGAGTAGATGGGTATAATATTTAAACGGGTTATAAAATATAATTTCACATAAAGTCTCTAAAGATCTATAATACCTTTTAGATATCATATTTCTTAAGGATTGTCCTTTATATTTAAATATATATAATTTAGATTTTACCAATAAAATATGTACCCAAATAGGGTATATATAATAAATGTATTTATTGGACCAAATTATAAAAGGATATTCCTTTATATAGTGAAATTTAAAGAGGGCCTTAACACAACCCTCCATAGCTAATAATAATCAAGAATGGAAACCAAATTGAGCACTTTTAGCACAAGCTGCTAAGAATAATAATGTAGCTATAATATTTAATATAAATATTTGTATATTAGGTACTAATAATTCTATAGCATAAAAGTTTAAAGTATAAAAAGTATTAAGCATAATAGCCATAGCTATAATAAAGAAAGTATCACCTAAACGGTTAAGTAATATAGCTGATAAAGCTGATTTCATAGCATCTATACGTGTACTTCAGAAAGATATTAATAAATAAGATATAACACCAACAAATTCTCAACCTATAAACATCATTAAATAATTATCACTAACTACTAATACAGACATAAATACTGCAAATATACTTAATATAATTAAAAAACGATTAATATTAGGATCATGAGACATATATTCTATAGCATATCATAATACACATATAGTTACTATTCCTACAGGAACCATAACAGACATAGATAATGAATCTAATATTATACTATAATCTATTTGTAAATCACCTAATGTTATTCATGAACCTAATCTTATTATTATAGGCTCTTCATGTATAAATCATAATCAGTTCATTATAATATATTAGATACTTTCCCTCTTAATCTATAGTATGATACTAATAAACTTAATCCTATAGCTGATTCTGCTCCTGCTAATATTATTATATATAATGCATATATTGTTGATTCTATATCATTATATTGTCCTCCTATATATATTATTTTAACTGTTATTGTTAATAATAATATCTCTATAGCTATTAATAATGTTATTATATTATTTTGACTTATATAAAACGTTATTAATGTTGTTAATACCGCTATCATTTTATTTTTATTTTATTTTGTTTATTTACTTATCTTATTCCTTCCCTTTTCTTATTATAAATAATTATCCCTTTATATCTTTTTATTCTTATAAAAACTCTCTATTACAAAAATAAGATATATAGGGGTTACATATACCTATATATATGGTATAACTCTTTTATATATTAAGGTATAATCCTTAGGGTTATAGGAAGAGTGTGTAAGTATAACTCCATTACCTTTTATGGGGGGGAGTTAATACTGTAAGAATAAATGACCACTTTTAGGGTGGGTATTAGAGAGTTATATATTTAAAAGTATATTTACCTTATAAATAAGGGAGGGATATTATAAATTATATAATTTATGTAATAAAGGTTTTACAATAGGTTTAAAACGTCTTTCAAGGTCTAAAGCACCTAAACTTATTTCATAAATGAAAGCGATAACTAAAGATAATAAGAAGATAAGTAAGATAGATAAACCGTAGATACCGTTAGAATAAGCACTAACAACGAAAGGTAAAATAGAAGATATTTCTAAATCAAAAGGTAAGAAAAGGATAGCAACTAAAATGAAAGCTACACTGAAAGCTGATCTAGATTGTAGATAAGAAGTGAAACCACATTCAAAAGGACCATTTTTCTCATTATAAGAATTTTGTATAGAAATTAAATAATTTAAACCGATAAGAGCTACACCTACAACAGGAGCTAAATATAAATAAAATGTAAACATTTACGCAGTAATTAAATATAACCCTTCTAATAGTGATGGTAATATCACAAAGAAATTAATAACTAATACAGTACATAAAGAAATAATATAAGCTAATGATGGATTAATATAATTAATAACAGATAAATTATTACTATTATAACTAGTCATTAAAACTTTAATAATATTAGCATAATAATAAGTAGCAAATACACTACAAATAACTAATACAATAGATTCTAATATATAATTATCTTGTAAAGCAGCTGATAATACATAATATTTAGATCAGAAACCTGCTAAAGGAGGTATTCCTATTAGTGAGAATAATGCTATTATTAAACAAAATGCTAATGTCATATTAGGTAATTTTAATTGATGTATATATACTAATGGTGATCATGTTGATACTGGTTTATTTATATATTGACTAGCACCTAATATACCTAAAAATAATATTAAATGAGTTAATACATATTGTATAATATATACATAAAATGATAAATCAAAAGTTATTATAGTTAATAATATATAACCAAAATTTAATATACCACTATATGCTAATATAGTTTTTATATTAACTTGATATAATGGTTTATAAGCACCTATTATTAATGATATATAAAAGAATATTATTAATATATGATGATTAAATAAATTAGAATTTATAAATATAAATGATATAATAGATATTTTAGCTACTAAACTTATATAAGCTGTTATATAAGTAGGTGAATAATTATAAACAGCTATACTTCAACGATGTAATGGTGCTATACCCATTTTAAATAATAAAGCTATTAATAATATATTAAAGTAATCATAATTATATTCTATTAAATTATATTCATTTAATAATGATATATCTGTTAAATTAGTAGTTCCTGTTAAATTATATATGAAATAAGAAGCTAATAATATTATAGCAGATGCTATACCTCCCATTAAGAAATATAATAATGATGCTCTTGAAGCATTATATGATCTGTTATGTAAACCTGTTATTAAATATAATGAATAACTTTGTAATTCTATTATTATATATAATGGTATTAAATCATTTACTAATGGAAATAATATTAAACCTATTAAATTAGCTATAATTAATAAATTTAATGATAGTGATTTTAAATCATATCTATTATTATTTGCACTATATATTAATAAACCTATTACTAATATAAATGTTAATATTGATAATGGTACATTATAACTTGTTATATTAAATCAATTATTATATAAAGTTATTCCTGGTGTTATAGATATTATATTAATAGATGTTATTCATATTATTAATGAAAATAATATACTAATAATACCTAATCTATTTAATATAATATTATATATATCTTTATTGATATTAATATTGCCGGAGGCAATATCACTCCCGGAAGGAGTAATATTACCAGAAGTAGATTCTACATTATATGTAGATATTGTTGATAAAACTAAAAATATTAAAAATGTTATAAATAACATATTTATAAAAAACATATTTATATATATATATATATATAAATAAATAGCATAGTAAGAATCGAACTTACACAATATTATCCGTAATAATATACACTACCTTTATGTTATATGCTAGAAATATACGGATAGCCAGTGAATTGAACACTGAGAGTCAAAGACTACTACATAGCAAGTAGCTTGGCTTACCAATGCCGAACTATCCTTACGCCTTACATCAGATTTGAACTGACATCTATCATAGCGACACTATGATGCTTTACCGATTAAGCTACCAAGGCTTTTCTCTTTATCCATATTTATATCCTAACCCTTCTTATAATATATAAAATAGGTCATATGGTTGGGAGTTAATATCTGAGTTGGCATGATTCGAACATACATAGGCCTAGCTCAAATCTAGGTGACTTGCCGGTTAGTCTACAACTCACATATAATATAACCCTCTCCCTAAGAAGGGGGTCATGTAGTAACCCCCCCCCACAAAGGGGGGATCATGAAGTAATAAGGATAGATCTCTCTACCTATCCCTTATTATATATAAGGGGGGGGGGGATTATATATTAGTCTAGTAAGAATTGAACTTACATCTATTGATTATCAATCAATCTCTCTACCATTGAGATATAGACTAAGAAAGATAAAAAAGAAGGGAATAAACCCTTATGGGGGGTAAATATGTAAGAATAAATAAAATTAAAGTGTATAAAACCCGATCAGGTTCCCCTAACCGAACCGTATTTCAACTTATGACAAGTCATATAGAAACCAACCTATGGGTAAGATTAGTAAATACTTCCTGCCATTGATGAGTGGTTAGTACGAAGTAGATAAATATTTTCACCGCGACACTCTCGTTCGCGATTACTAGCAATTCCTTTTTCATGTTTACGAGTTTCAGTAAACAATTCATCAATAGTTATTATAAATAACTTATTCTTAATATTTAAATTTATTTAATTTTATAATATATAAATATAATTGTAATAAGTTAGTAACACGCCTGTAGCCCATCATATAAGGGTCATCTTGATTAGTCTTCGTCCCCACTTCACCTTATTACTCAATAAAGATTAACTATACTATATAAAATATATAGATAGTAAGGGTTTACGTTCATTAAATAAATAAATAAGACACCTCACGGCATGAACTGACGACAACGATGTAACGCCTGTCATAATATAAAAAAAATATTATGATTCAAATGATGGTAAGATTTTAGGAGGATTATCCAATTAAACAACATGTTCCACTGCTTTTGGCTACAACCGTCTAATGTCTTGATTTTCACCCTTGCGAGCGTACTTATCTGGCGGAATACTATTAGCATTTTGCTTCTCTAATATTGTACTCATAGTTCACAGCTATGACTAATTGGGTATCGAATCCATTTTGCTACCATAGCTTTCATCCCTCAACGTCAATAAATTTTAGTGATCTCTTTGCAGTCATAATGTTTTCGTAGTATTTCATCTCTCAAACTTTACTTCTTATCACCTATTTATTTATTCTATCATTCATTTATTTTATATATAAATGTATATCGTTCTACAGATCCTTTAAGCCATTAGTGATCAATGCTTGCCCTTTATGTATAACCGCAGCTGCTGGCACATATATTTGTCAGGACTTATTCTTATAATCTATCATTATTAAATTATATATAGAAGTTTATAGATACTTTTATTATTATTTTTATCCTTACACCTATAGTGTAAGTTATTTTAATATCCTTCTCGTAGATAGCTTGATCAGTCGTTAGACCATTGTCAAATATTCCTCACTGCTGCTCCTAATAGGAGTACCTCTTTAGGTATGTGACTGTTGTGACGTTAATCATCAGTTTTAGTTCATGGCTAGATTTTACTCTATTACCTACATCCATATTATATATTTTTATATACAATTATACTCACCTGTACGCATAAATATATATATATATATTTATACTTGCATGTGTTAAGCCTCTACATAGCATTCGATCTGAACCAACATCATGTTCTTTATTATTTTATATTTTATTTTTATCTTTTATCTTTAAGATTAGTTTATATATTTTTATATATATAGTTGAATTACTCAGAATTGAACTGAGATACATCCATTATGAGTGGACTGCTCTACCATTGAGCTATAATTCACTAAATTCCTTCCACTCCTTTATTGAAGTATTCTTTATTCTGTGCAGCAGATAGATTCGAACTACCACTCTTAAGGTCATGAGCCTTATATGTTACCTTTACATTATACTGCTTGCCTTATTCCTCTAAACCCCTCCCTTTGTATACAATAAGAAGTTTGATATATCCCATAGGGAATATATTAACTTATATTTATATATATAACTCTCCTCTATAGAGAGGGTAAAGTTATTAGTAAAAATATAAATACCTCCATGAAGGGGGTGGAATCCCTCCATAGGTGGGGTATCTCTTATTAAATGATTATATATATAATAAAATAGTTATTAAGATTTTAAGATAGGTAATTCTGAGAAAGTATGATATTCAGCAGGTCTAGATAATATTAATTCTAGGTCTGAATCTCTAACATCTCTAGTTAAATTAGCTTCTAAGAAATCTGGTGTAACTTGTACTTCTGGTCTTTCATTTTCACCATTTTCTAATTGTACTAATACACTTTTTAATCCAACTATAACTGCTATAACAGATATAGCTGAACCTATACTAGCTACATAATTTCAACCTATAAATGCATCAGGATATTGAGGTATACGACGAGGCATTCCATTTAGCTTTTATATATATATCTATATATATATATATTGGATTCAATCTTTATAATATACACCTTAAAAGTGTATTATATTTCACATAGAATCTCTGAAAATATTTAGTATATAAATATTCTGCTGATTGTCCTTATTTATATATTATTATAACTAATACAAATAGTATACATAGATATTTATTTATATAGTAAATATATAATAATAAAGGATATTCCAGCAATTAGTGAAATTTTAATTAAGCCTAAATATTGACCTAAGAAATGCATTGGTAAGAAAATTATATTTACTGATATAAATATTAATCAGAAGTGTATTTCAGCTCATACTTTATTATAGTTTAATCCAAACATTGATGGACCTCAGTAGTAGAAACCTCCTACAAAACTAAATAAAGCACCCATTGATAATACGTAGTGGAAATGCTATTGTGGACTATCTCTTCTTACGTAATTTAGATACAAATGGTACTTTATATCATTTAGGATTTTCATATTGTATTCAATTTAATATAAATTCTGAATATATTAAATATTCTTCTGAATCATATGGATATTTACTATATTTTCTAATATCCATAAAATTTATAATTTTAGTTATTCTATAAAATTTCATATCACAATATAATCTATTTAATAAAAAATATTCATATAAATAAATCATACTATTTACTGTTTGATATTTAAAAGCTATAGATGAAAATTGTTGATGTTTTCTTAAATAAATACTAGGTTTAATATTAGGTATAACATTATCTAAATTTAATTTTTTAGAATATTCATTTAATTTTAATTCTAAATTACATTCTATTCTATTTGATGGAAAATTAAATACTATTGATCCATCTGTATCTATTAAACCTGAAAAATAAGGATCATTTCTTTCAATATTATAATTAGCTTCTTTAAATTCTATATTTAAAGATTCACAAGCTTTTTTATAATTATCTACTTTAATTCTTATTAACCCATTTAACATTTTTATAATATATGTCATATCTGATATATTAGATACTATTCATTTAGAATAACTATTATTTTTATATCTATATATTCTACCTAAATGTAACTTATTTAATATAGTCATTAATAATCTAATATCTCTATTATGTAATTTAATTTCTATTGTTTTAAGTTTATTTATACCATTAATATTTCTAACTTGAAAATAACCATCTCCATCCATAACACCTGCAAATCAATTTATAAATTTATTATTATTTTTTATAAATAAATCTAAATCTACTCTTGAAGGGATGGGTTTATTATCAATTGCATGTTTATTATCCTTAGAAATATTTGTACTTTCATCTAAATTATTAGATTGACGTTTAGTCTCTGAGAATTCTTTAATGTTTTCTGCGGATTGTATATTCGTTTGTTTATATATTTTTAACAAATCTAATTTAGTATTATTTTGACTTATATTATTAAATATAATCTTATTAACCTTATAAACCTTTGAAGGGTTAATTTTATTTCCTATTAATATAGTTTTATATTTATTTTCATCTATTTGTAAAAGATATCATATTAATATAATCAAACCATCCGGGTTGATCATCCCCTTCGCTAGGGTTAATATAAGTAAATATAAATTAAGTAATATAGATCCCCGCATATTGTCAATTTCAAAATAATTATTTAAAGTAATAATATAATTATTAAGGGCCATTATTAATTTTTGACCTACTACGTAATAAGTGATTTTATTATACTTTTAACTATAAAATAAAATGGACTATAATTTTATTAAATATATATATATATATATACTTAACACACAACGTTTAGTCTCTACATACTATATATATATAAATATGACCCCCCCCCCAAAAAGGGGGGGTCATATTGCCGAAGGCAATATTAATATCAATAAAGATATAGATATCGCCGAAGGCAATATTATTCCGTTACCACTCCCTTTGTGGGTGGGTTACCCTAATAGGTTAAATCGCTCCACTCAAGGTGGTAAGTCTATCTTTATATATATACGTACACGGTATTAATAAGCATACCCGTAGTATGATTCCATTATTAAATCAATATACTTATCTTCACCGTTAGCTATAATATAACTATATATTTATAACCAATATATATTATCTTTTTAATATAATATTATATATATTATCTTTTTAATATGATATATATATTTTTGAAGTGTTAAAACAAGACACTTAATATATTTAATATATCCCTCTTAAAGGAGGTATATAATATATTCCCTTCGGGATATATCCCCCCCCCCCTATGGGGGGAAATATATTGCCCCAAGGGCGATATATAGGCATTAGGCCCATATATTAAATATATATAAATTGTATCATGGAATGCTACATCTATTGAAGCATTAGATAACATAACTCCTGTAACTCCTCCAACAGTAAATAAGAATAAGAAAGCTAAAGCAAATAACATTGGTATAGCTAATCTTACTTCTCCTCCATATATTGTTGCTAATCATGAGAAGATTTTTATACCTGTTGGTACGGCAATTACCATTGTTGCACTTGTAAAGTAAGCTCTAGAATCAATATCTAAACCTACAACGTACATGTGATGCTAAAATATTTAACTCACCTTATAACCCATATCCAAAAGAGTATGAGGGGCAAGTTATTATATTTTTTGGACTATATCTTATACTTATGACCCTTTTATTTAAATTGAATCATAAGTATCACCACGTATAGTCTCTGAAGATCCTTTTATTTCTTTAAAAGAGATAAAATCCCTTAGGGGATGTATTAAGTATCTAACTGATAGAGTATTTCTATTTATATTTATATTATATAAAGTCTTTATAAAATATATTCCCTTCGGGGATATATCCCCCCCCCCTATGGGGGGGAAATATATTAACTTATACATATAACGCATTAATAGATATCATCTTTCTCAGTATCTTGTGGTGTTTATTTATTTAAACTCACGTTTAAAGGAAGCCATCTTTTGACTTCATACTAAGAAACCTAAGAATCCGATAGATCCCATGGCGTATAACATACCAACCTCTCCGAAAATAGGTTTTTTACTATATGTTGATACGATATGTGATATAACACCAAATCCAGGTATAATAATTATATATCAATTAACTTTATAACACTACATTATTATATAGGTTATTTCTCTCCTATAAGACATCCCTTTGCAGGGATATTTATATAAGGAAAACAAAAACTTGATTATATTTTTGTTGGGATTATATCTTATACTTTATTCCTATTATATTGATGGTTATGATATATATCCCCCCCCTCCGTAGGATGGGGACATTTTATTTTTTATATTTTTAATTTTATTAATACCTTCTAAAGTTAAATGTTCTTTATTTTGTATTAATAAATATGCTTTTCTTATATATAAATAATTTAAATATTTATATGATATTAAAGGATATTTATCTAAATAATTTATAACATTTTTAAATGTATTAAAAGATGTTGTTTCAAAATAGTATGTTATATTATATTTAGCCTCTCCGGGTTGATCAACCTCCCTTCGGGTTTTATTAACCTTCTCCATATAATGGGGTTGTGGAGTCATATGTTTACGTGTACCTATATAACAACCAGATAATAATTCATTTTTATTAAGGTTGGTTAATTTATCATAAGAGATATTCATATCTTTTGATATTTTATTTATAGATAGAAATAATTTAATATTTTCTAATATATGTTTATCTCTTTGAGTTATTTGTAATTTAAGTCTAACTTCTTCTTTATTTCTATTTTTACGATTAATTATTTTTATTTGTAATGAACCATCAGCATCTATAAATCCTGATAATCAATGATTATAAAAATCATTTATATTACCTAATTTAAATTTATCATATTTAAAATAAAATTTACTCTTAACTTGATTATTATTTAATAATAAATAATTAACAACTTGATTATATTTATTATTTGTTTTTAATTTACCATTTATTAATTCTAATATATATAATAAACCATCACTATGTGAAACAACATATTTTATAGCATTCTTATTTTTTATTAAAGATATTGTACCATAACCTATTTGATCTTTTAATCAATAAGCTGCTGATTTATCTTTAATATCATAAACTATTGTTAAATATCCTTTTTGATTACTAAAATTACCATCTCCATCTATTAAACCTGCTAAATAATAACCTAATTGATCTTTATTTAATGGTTTATATTTAAAAGGTACATTAATCGATATATTATTTATATGTAAATATCTTCTACTTATATTATAACATAAATCCCTACTTTGAAGGGGGTTATTTATAGATAGATAATCCTTTCGATAACCATCATATTTATTTAATGTTAATTTATTAGAGAATAAAGTACTATTGCGTATAATCTCTAAAGATCCTATATATTTACATATATATCTATATTTTATATTTATATATGATATATATTTATATATAGTTTCTTGCTGATTGACTCATATATATAATATTGTTATATAATATATGATTATCTTTTTAATATGATATATATCCCCCTCCGGGATATATATGATTATAAAGTATATATAACAAAAACCTCTAATAGATTTTATATATATATATATTATATTATTATATATTTTATAGTTCATTTCAGCATATAGCAATATTAAGAGGCATAATTTAACCCCCACCATAGGGGGGATTGAACTCCCCCTTACGGGGGATTTTACCTCTGGATGTCCAAAGAATCCTACTCATAATATATATATATATTTCACTTATTATATATATATCTTTATATTATATATATATCCTCCCTTATTGGAAGATATTATTATTTTAATATAAACTTATATATATTTAATATATAAAGAGTTTCGACTGTACATTAAGCAATATATATATACATTAATTAATATATAAATACACCACCCACTGATGAAGCAGTCTGTAGAGATTACTTACATAATCTACGGTCTCGATTTTAAGATATTATTAACCGTTACATCAGTATTGCTATTATATTTATTTATATAACATATATGACTCACTTGTAAGAATTTATCATATAACCCATAGGGTATATATTTATATATATTTATAATAACTAGAATTAAGATATATCTTATAAATATAATCACCCATTATATGAATGATACTATATATTTATATATGATATTTATTATTTAATGTCTTAAATAACCCTAAAGGTTATTCCTATATATTTCCTTCCTAAAGTTAGGATAGATTATTATTAACATCTGCATTAAATAATTTCATAGTTTTAACTAAATCTTATCCTTTTTTCCTATATTTTTTAAGGGATATTACCTATATTTGGAATATAATTATTATATTTTATTAACTTTTTTACTTCCCCCCCATTCGAGGGGGTTCACGAAGTAATAAGATAAGATTATTTCTAGTATTTTCATTTAAATGTTCTTTGTTAGATATTAAATCTAATAAATATATCTCATTTAATATAACTATTATATTTAATAGTTTTTAGTTTATATAAATTAAAATAAGCTCTTAAAGCTAAACAATTATTTAAACCATTAATATGTAATTCTCAAGTATCATTAGCTGAATGAGGTACAATACTACCTAAAGGTTTATCAGTATTAGATAAAGAATTAAAAATGTTTAAAATATCATTTAAAATATATTTATTAACTGTTCATTTTATAGTTAATATTAATCTAACTCTAAAAGCTTTAGTATTATTATTTAATATAGAACAAGTAAAACAACCTTCAGCATCTATAAAACCTAATAATCATTCATTATCTAATGTTATTATAACTAATCTATTCCCTTCGGGGATATATCCCCCCCCATAGGGGGGGAATCTATTTATAGGTTCTATATATACTACATTTAAATAAATTTTATTATGTTTAGGTTTATATTTAAGTATTATTTCATTAAGTTTATTAATAAAATTAATAAATTTTATATGTCTTGATGGTATAACCATTAAATAATAAACATATTAAATATAAATGAGATATATTTCTTATAACAAACCTATAAGTTTTATTCTCTTTAGATTGTATAATAATATAACCCATATTTAAATTATTTTTAATATAATATAATATTTCTATATCATTTATAGATTGAGTTATAATAAAAAAGAAATCATTATCTTTAGTAACAATAAAAGAACCATCTCCTTCAGTAAAACCTATTAAAAAATTATTATCAGGTAAATTATTATTAGGATTAATTCTTTTATATTATTTATAAAATTGATTAAAATTAGGTTTAATCATAGTTACTGTATAATCCATAGAATGTATTTTATCTGAAGATATATAACCCTTTATAAAAGAATTATATATTAAGTATATAATAAAAAAGGTTAATAAAAATATAAGATAACCCTTTGATTTTATTAAGAAAAGATGTTCGTATAGGATAGGGTCTCCACCGGCACCTACTTCGTAGAAACCTGTATTAAAGTTACGGTCTAATAATAATAAAGTAACACCAGCTGTTAAAACAGGTAATGATAATAATAATAATATAGCTGTAAATAATATAGCTCATACGAATAAAGGCATATTAATTAAATGTAAACCTATAGTACGCATATTAAATGCTGTAACAATAAAGTTAATAGCACCTAATAAACTTGATATAGTTGTTAAGTGTAAAGCAAATATAGCTAAATCTACACTAGGTCCTGAATGTGACCCTATACCTGATAAAGGTGGATAACTATTTTTATATTTAAACACCCCCTTTTATATATTGATAGGTTGGGGAGTGTTTATAATTTGGACTATATCTTAAACATATATTTATATAATTTATGTTCTACCATATTTAGTCTCTGATATACATATTATCTTATAAGATATCTATATATATGCATTTTAACCTATAATTATAAAATTTATAACTGAACTATATATTAAGAATAAGTATTTTATAATAGTCAACCTATCGACCAATGATGGTAGGTTAAGGTATTTAATGCAATTAATGGTATTTTAATAAACAGCTTATCTCAAACTGTTCAACCAGTACCGGCACCTTGCTCGATTAATACTGAAGCAATAATTAATACTAATGCAGGTGGTAAACATCAAAAACTAATATTATTTAATCTGGCAAAAGCCATGTCTACAGCTCCTATCATTATAGGTAAAAAATAATTACCAAAAGCACCTATTAACACAGGCATTATGAATAAAAATATCATTGCTATAGCATGTCCTGTAACTAAAACGTTAAATACCTGATTATTACCGTGTAAAAATTGAGGATTTGCTCCTGATAATTCCATTCTAATGATAACTGACATTCCTGTCCCTACCATAGATGATATTAATCCGTATCCTAAATATAATAATGCTATATCTTTATGAGATGTACTAAACAATCAACGTGTTGCTCAACTCATTTGTTTCATTATTTTATTTATTTATTATTCTTATTATTTATTTAATATGTTTAATCCACCCAATCCTTCATAAAAGAATGGGTGTTGGTTTTATATAAATCATCCTGAAATAATAATACACCCGCCAGGGGCATATCACCCACCTTTATTATTATAAACCCCTTCGTAATAAAGGATAATTAAGTAATGGTGGGTTATTTATTTAATAAACCCCTCCCCATTAAGGGTAAGGTTTATTTTATTACACAAAGATGACTTACTATCTTGATAACCCTCCTTTGGTGGGTTATCCTTATGTATATCCACCCCCCAAAAAGGGAAATAAATATATGTTATTATATGTTTTTTATACTTACCTTATAAAATATAACCCACCTTTTTTTTGAAGGGGGGGGGGGAGGTTTATATACGAAGGGAATGCTTTCTGAAGGGTATCCCGTAGGAATAAATAAATATATATAAGATATTAAATGACACCTCCAAAGGAGATATGATAAAACCTTTGCGGGGGGGGAATTATATCTTATAAATGTGGGGGCTAATATAATTTAACCCACCATAGGAGGGATTGATCTCCCCTTTCGGGGGAATTAACCCTTTGAGAGTTGAAATATACACCCCTTTTTGAGGGGCTATATATTAAACAGCATATAATAATAAGAATGATATCATTAAGCAAAATAGTCCACAAGCTTCTGCTAAGGCGAAACCTAAAATAGCTTGAGGGAATAATGTAGCACGTAATGAAGGGTTACGTGATGTACCGTTAATTAAAGCTACGAATACTAAAGCGATTCCTATAGCTGCTCCTCCTAATCCTAATGTAGCGATTGAAGCTCCGATGTATTTGGCTGCTAATGCTAATTGCATTGCAACATTTATATATTGGCCTTATATTAATCATTGTCCCCTTATATTTATCTACTATTTTTATAATCCTTCAAAGGTGATGACCCCCCGAAGGGTTTATATTTATATGAATAATTTAATCCTTTATATATTTATTTATATAAAGTATTTATCTACATAAAGTAGATTTATAGGGTTATATTAAAAGGTATAATATAAATATATATAAAAGGTATTCTCCCCTACCCCCCCAAAAATGGGGGGGGTCGGAGATAAATTAAAAAACTCGTAAGGAGAATTTTTGATTTAAAGATTAATGTAAATCTAGAGCATCTTTAATATAACCTGATAATAATATAGTAAATACATAACCTTGTATCATAGATATAGCGAATTCTAATACTACAATAGCAATAACACCTGCCATAGGTATAAATCCACCTATAAATCCTAATATAGAAGTACCCATTAAGTTAAATATTAATGAACCTAATATTAACATTAATAAGTGTCCTGATAATATGTTAGCTGATAAACGTAAACCTAAAGATATAGCTCTTGAACTATAAGATAAAGTTTCTATTAAAACTAATACTGGTACTAAAGGTAAAGGAGTACCACTAGGAACGAATAAAGCGAAGAAACCTCATCCATGTTTACTTAAACCTATTAATGTTACACCTATTCATAATGATAAACTTAATGAAACTATAGCAACTATTTGAGCTGATATAGCAAATGAATAAGGTATCATTGATAATAAGTTAGCTACTACTATAAAGTTAAATAAAGTAAATATTAAAGGGAAGTAATAACCTCCTTTAACACCTATTTGACTTTTAACCATATTTAATATAGTATCATATATAGCTAATACTGCTACACCTCATCTATTTCATCCTAAATATGCATTATTTAATAATTTAGTTATACCAAATATTATTGCTACTACTAATATTAAATATATTACATAATTTGTTAATGATAATGTTAATATATTATTTAATGTAAATAATGGTTTGATCTCAAATTGATCTAATGGTGATAATATCATTTTATTATCTTTTATTTTATTACCTACTATTTATTTCCTGGTTTAATATAATATTTATTATCTTTTTAAGATGATATATATAATATATATTATATGATATATATCATATATATTTATTTAATAAATATATCTTTATATTTATATACAACCTCCTCTTTTATTGATGAGAGGGTTTTATATAGGTATATTAACCGGCTAATTTAACGATTAATATTCTAGCAATTAATAATCTTAATATATTAGGTAATATTATAGTTGATATAACATATAATAATAATCCTAAAGCTAAGATACCGAATGTTAGTAAATTTAAGAAATAAAATGGAACTAATTGTGGCATTTAATTTATATTTAATATTTTACGATAATATATATACTTTTTTAATCATATTTCCCTATACCCTAATATATAATAAGGGGGGGGACTTATATTATTTAAGTATATATAAAATATATATAATCTATCAGATTGGAGGGATTTGAACCCCCATACCCCTACACCCAATGTAGGTACGTTACCTATTACGCAACAATCTGTTATAATACACCGCGTTTTATTAATATACCCTACTGGGATATAACCTCCTTTTTACCATACCCAATAATTGGTTATGGTTTATTATAAGAGAGTCATATTTATTTATATTTATATTAACATCTATATTTTTATAATAATTTATCAAAGTATAATAATAATACCCCCCGTAGGGGGGTATCTAATCGAGCTTAATTAAGACAAAGAAGGAATCGAACCTTAGGATAACGGTTTGCAGTCGTAACACTCACCATGAGTACATTGTCCTTACCTTTATTATTACTATGTAACCCCTACTATAGAATAGTTCTAGTAAAGGATAACCCATAAATGGGTTATGATAACATAGGAAGGTTATAGATAATAATACAATATAGGTATAAACCCTTGGAGGTTTATAAGGAAGGGTAATATATACCGAATAATATATTGCTCCGTAGGGGATATATAGGCATTAGGCCCATATATTACACCGTTACCCTTCCAATGGTGGGGTTACACCGTAAGGAGATATATAGGATGTTATAATATGACAAGCGTGACTCGAACACGCAATATAGCATTGGAAGTGCCAAAGTTTACCAGTTAGCCTATTGTCACTTATATAAAACATCTATTTTTTGTAGTAACACCCCCCCTTTGTGGGGGGTTTACAGAGTAATAACATAAAGATGGATTAACCACAACGGGAATTGAACCCGTATATTTACTGTGAAGTAGTAACATCATACCTTTAGATCATGTAGTCATATATTATATATATATAAATATAAAAGGTAAATGTTGTATTGAGGAATCGAACCCCATTTCTTCCGATTACAAAACGGACGCTTGACCTATTTAGCTTATACAACATATATATATAACTCCACCCACCAAGAGGTGGGTGGGTCACGAAGTAATACTTAAGGTTGGATTTGAACCAACATTTGTTGCATATGAGGCAACAGTTCTTACCTTTAAACTACTCAAGTTGGATAAAAACTGAGATTCGAACTCAGGTATATCGAACCACAATCGATTGTTCTACCTCTGAACTATTTCTATCTTATCCCTAACCCATAACCTTTAAAAAAGGTATGTGGGAGTATTTGGGGGGAATATGAGGAGGGACTGAATCGAACAGTCGAAGCCTATGGCACTAAAGTTACAATTTAGCTCTAATTACCAACATTAGAATCCTCCCCTATATATCCTATATATCACCCTATTAAGGGAGGGATTAAATAAGATAGATATATAACTCAAGGGTAATATCTCCTTGGATATAATATATATATATATTATACGGATAGTAGGACTCGAACCTACACGGCTTGCGCCTGGACATTTTAAGTGTCCTATGTCTACCATTCCATCATAACCGTTTATTTGTTACCTTTATCTTTTCTATATTACCTATATAACCTATATACACCTAAAAATATAAATATAAATATATATATATTATTAAAAACCCCCACCATACGGTGAGAAGGTTTTATAAATAGGGTAGTAGATATATAAATATATAACCTTCGGGTTATATATTATAACTAACAATTTTTTAGAAGAGAAGGATAATATAAATATAAATATGATATAAATCCTTCGGGGGGGGGGGTCATATTAAATGAATAGATAAGCATCTAAGTAATAAAGAAGAGCAGGGATAAAGATAGCAAGAGCGAAAAGAAGAGGTAAGAAAACAACTCAACACATAGCGATTAATTTATCATATCTAACTCTAGGAAGAGCGGCTCTAACTCAGATATAAGTAAAGGCAAAAACATTAGTTTTTAAACCAAGAATAATACCAGTACCACCACCGAAGAATAAGATAGAAGTTAAAGTAGAAAGGAATAAAATAGAAGCATATTCAGATAAGAAGAATAAAACAAAGATAGAAGAAGAATATTCGGTCATATGACCAGAAACTAATTCAGATTCAGCTTCAACATTATCAAAAGGAGGTCTAGCACATTCAGCAACACAACCTATAAATCAAATAATAGATAAAGGTAATAAAGGTATAAATATTCAAATACATTCTTGTAATTCAACATATCTAGAAAGATTCATAGAACCAGCTAATAAAATACATAATAAAACAATAGTAGTTAAAACTAATTCATAACTAATTAATTGAGCAGTAGAACGAATAGAACCTAATAAAGAATATTTACTATTAGCAGATCAACCAGCTAATAAAGTACCAAATACACCAACACTACTTATAGCTAAAGTTAATATAAAACCATAATTATGATCAGATATAGTAATACCTGGACCAAAAGGAATAACACTTCAACATAATAGAGCAGATACTAAAGATATAATAGGACTAATTAATAAAATTATTTTATCTGCATGAGTAGGTAAGATTATTTCTTTTAATAATAATTTAGCTGCATCAGCAATAGCCATTAATAAACCATAATAACCTACAGCATTAGGTCCAACTCTACGTTGCATATAACCTAATGTTTTACGTTCTGCTACTGTTAAAAATGCTACACTTAATAATACTGATAAAAACATTATTAATAATTCTATAAATTGTAACATTATTTAGTTATTGATATAGCCCCTATAACAGATAATATTAATATTAATCCAGTTATTACTGTTAATACAGCATATTCAGTATATAATTGATTACCTACTGTTACTAATTCTGATGTTACTAATTCATCTATTTTCATTATTATTCCATATGTTTCATATGTTATATCTAACGGTATTAAACATATCGTTATAATTGTTATAATTAATGGTGATACATTATTTTGTTTTGTATATTCTATTTTTAATAATGATAATATAAATAAGAATAATATAGCTATAGCACCTACATATATTAATATATATAATATACCCATAAGTACAAAACCTTGATTATATAAACATAATGCTGTACTTATAAATAATATTATTAAAAATAATATACTTTGTACCGGTGTTAATAATCCTATAGCTAATATACTACTTATACCACTTATAATATTTAATATATTCATATATTTATTTTATAATTTTATTTAATTTTATTATATAATCATTTATATAACCCCCCCTATATAGAAGTTATATTTTTTATTTATACCATCTTATTATAGGTATGAATTGAACCCCCCCTTCGTGGGGTTTGATATCTCCTCCCGGGGAAATTATATGATTATATATAACAAGTTTATTCATACTAATACGTTCATGTCTAGAATTGAACTAGAATCGATGTATTAACAGTACACTGCTTTACCTTTAAGCTACATAAACATATAAACTAACTCTCTTATATAACCCCTCTCATAAAAGGGAGAGTATATATGACTCCATAGGGTTTATATACACTCTCTCAAAAAGGGGGAGGGTTATATTATTACTTTGAGATACCCTCCGAAAGAGGAGGGGTTACCTATTTAATATTTAACTTACCTTTAAATAAGATAAATATTATTCATTTTCACCTAATCATTCTATGAAATCGTTAATAGATACACATTCTAATTTTATAGGCATTAAAGCGTGGTTAACACCACATAATTCACTACATTGACCATAATAAACACCAGTTCTTTGAATTAAAGCACTAACTTGGTTAAGACGACCAGGAGTAGCATCTAATTTTATACCTAATGAAGGTATAGTGAAACAATGTATAACATCGTTAGCAGTTACTAAGAATCTTATATGAGTATCAACAGGTACAACAATAGAAGTATCAGTATCTAATAATCTTAATTGACCTTCTTCTAACATGTCATCAGGTATAATATATGATTCATATTCAATAGTTTCACCTGTTTCTGATACAAAATCTGAATATTCATATTTTCAATATCATTGTAAACCTATAACTTTAATAGTCATAGCTGGTGTTAAAACTTCATCACATAAATATAATAATATAAAACTAGGGAAAGCTATTAATAATAATATTATAGCTGGGAATATAGTTCATACTATTTCTAATGTTTGTCCATGTCTTATATATTTATATGCAAATTTATTATTTTTAAAATCTTTAATAATAACAAATAATATATATGATACTAAACCTAATATTAAAGATAAATAGAACATTATATGGTCATATAATTCTTGTATACCTTCTTGGTTAGGTGTTGCTGCATCTTGTAAACGCATAGATCAAGGTGTAGGTACGTCTAATCAAATCATTTTTATATTTTTTATATTTTACCCCTCAAGGTTTTATATTTCATTAATTTATGGAATCAATCGGAATTGAACCGATATTATTCGCATGCAAAGCGAATGATTTACCTATTAATCTATAATCCCTTACTTTTTTATCTCTTATAAATTATAAGGGTAGATAAAAAAAAATATATACCCTCCGGGGGATATATAGCCTTTGGGCTACCCACCCCCTTTGTGGGTGGGTAACGGAGTAATATATTGTAAGGTATATGAAATAATAAATTATAAATATATATAAGATATATAAGTATAAAAACATATTAGTATAATATGATATATTAACTTATTCAATGGGCTTAATATTTGATAGGCTATCAATATTTATCCTCAATTTCTTAGCTTTAGTGATAAATATATATAAAAATATCCACTTAACCATAGGAAACAACCTCGTTATCCTTTCGTACAATCGAGATTATGAATAAGAAAAAAACCCATAGATGATAAAATCATTACTGACTCACGTCGTAATTAACCCATCTCAAGTAACTCCTTAAAGGACGAACAGTCCTACCCTTCCCAGTAACTACATCCGGGAGGAAGAGTTTAGACGACATCGAGGTGGCAAACACCGCTGACGATAGCAACTCTATTGCGGTATTACCCTGTTATCCCTAGCGTAACTTTAATCCGTTATCGACATCCATATCTATTGAATATGCCTGTTCACTACACTCTACGTAAGTACTAATTTCACTTGTTAGTGTTATTATCATCGCACAATTATGTTGTTATCCTTTAATAAGTTTATTAACTTTCTATTTTCTTAATAGTAAAATTGTACGTAGCTATATATACTATTTTAAGATTAAATCTTTATAATAATTATTAATTTATAGACACATCAGATGCTTTCGCTGATGTCGACGCCCCATCGAAACTAACCACTTTACACTGTCACTATTAATATGTTTTATATATTTATTAAAACATATATATATATAATAAATATATATATAAATAGATAAGATTCTTAAATATTAATGTAGGTATCTCATTTAATTTATAAATAAATATAACCTAGTATACTGATAAAAATATAAGAAGAAGATCAATATAAAGATATAGTAAAGCTGCATAGGGTCTTTTTGTCAATCTACGGGTACACGGCATCTTCACCGCGATTGCTATTTCACTGGGTTTGTTTTGGATACAGTTGTCGCATCGTTTATTCATTCATGCAGGACACCAATTATGCGTCAATGAATTTCGCTACCTTCGGATCCTCAAAATAAGACCGCCGTTTATTCGCTTTTTCAATATCTTCCTTTAGTTAATATCTTATTAAGCAAACACCGGGCAGATTTCACCTACTATACTGATTATTTCTAATTTGCAGTAGGCTGTGTTTTTGGTAAACAGTCGCACGACTTTAAGCTTAATCACTTTTATTTGCCGAGTTCATTCAAAACAATTATCCCATTCTCCTTTATCATACCTGTGTCGGTCTACAGTACGGTTCTTCTCTTTTCTTGTTCTCTCTCCCATCAATTTATCTTTTATAATTTCATCTTAGGGACCGTTAGTTTATTGTTAAACCTTATGATTCTAGAGGATTGTCTTTTACTATCTTTCGTTACTCAAGCCAGCATTCTCTTTAGAATTTTATATATCTTTTTTATATATTTTTTCATTCTATATTCTGCTACCTTATAATTTATATATATAAAATATATATATATTATCTTTATTATTATGTAATATATTTAGACCCGTATATTGTTTCAATTAATTATTTCTAATCGGAGCATTGTTACATGTTCATTTTTAGGTGATTATTGTCAAACCCACTATCCGATTGTCTAATCTATAAATATATATATATATCTTTAACCCTCCATATGGAGGGTTAAAGTTAATTGATTTTGTTCACTTAATATATTTTTTGGGACATTTATTTAATAATCTAGGTTGTTTCCTTCTCGACCTACTACCTTATCGCAATAAGTCTGACTCCTTATCTTTATAATAATATTAAAGTGATATTATTAAATGGTTTCCTGTTTCCGAGGTTTAAATTTCTTAGTAAAATTTATTAAAATCCCCTAAGATATGAACCCCCCAAAGGGTTTTCATATTTATAATTTAAGTGCTGTACCAGGTAATATAAGATAAAGGCTATACTAAAATATATTTCGCAGAAAACCAGCTATCTGCAAACCAGATTTGTCTTTCACTACTACACACCTCTCTCTAGAGAATATTGCAACATCCACCTATACAGTCATAATTATATATATTTTTACATATATATATATTACACTTGGAGATATGTAGATCGTCTGCTTTCGGGCCTATATACATTAACTTATTTATGTTTTATATTTATTTATTTATTTTATAATTTTTTATTTCGCTAATATATATAACTTGCTGGCCCATTATACAAAAGGTACGCCATACTATGACTGCTCTCTATTATTCTATTTCACATATTTCCCTTACGGTACTTTCTCTTAATATTTATCTTTAGTCTTAGTAGTAGATACTACTTTATTCTCACCTCTTGATGATACTTTTAGACTTTAATACTTTCACTCACCGTTACTCATATTATCCCTGTTGGTTCCTTCTCAAGTTACTCAGATGTTTCATTCCACTTGTTTCCTTTTCTCATTTTCATGATTAGATCGGTCTTATTTAACCTTTTTATCTCTCTAAATATTAGTCCTATGTTCCTTAAAATAATATTTTTTTCATATACCTATTTTCAATATCTACCTTCTCTATTTCCACCCTTCTTTTAGCTTTTATATATCTTAACCCTTATCCACCAGAAAGGTATTACCCCCCCCCACAAAGGGATAACGGAATTAACCCCCTCAATAAGAGGGGGGCATTTAGTATGAATAAATATATAATAATATATATATATATAAATATATATATATATAAAGAGATGAAGGGTAAGATTAAGCACCTCATCAATAAACAATGATATAAATAAATAATCAGATAACATCTAAAACATGAAGATAAAGAATAGTAGTTTCAGTACCAACATGAGAAGTATTAGTAACATCATAGTTGTAAATACGTCAAGTACAAACAGTTAACATAATAACTAGCATAACCATATGAATACCATGTAAACCAGTTAAAGCGAAGAAAGTAGAACCATAAACACTATCAGCGATAGTAAATGTAGCGTATGAGTATTCTAAACCTTGGAATACAACAAATAAAACTATTAAGATAGTACTATAAAGGAAACCATATAAAGTATTTTTAAAGTTACCATTAATTAAAGCATGATGAGCATAAGTGATAGTAACACCAGAAGCTAATAAGATAATAGTATTTAATAAAGGTAATTCAGCAGCTGAGATAGCTTCTATACCTACAGGAGGTCATGTCATACCTATTTCAACTGAAGGGTTTAAAGCTGAATGTAAATAAGCTCAGAATAATGAAGCAAATATTAATATTTCACTTAATACAAATAATAAGAAACCTTGCATTAAACCTTTTTTAACAGCTAATGTATGATTACCTAAATAAGTACTTTCAGCTATTATATCTTTTAATCATAAAGTCATACTATATAATACTGTTATTATACTTATAAATATAAAAGTAGTATTTGGCATATATCCATGTGATGTTAATGCTATTGATAATCCTAAATCCATTAAACTAAATGATGTAAATATTGGTCAAGGTGATGGTCCTACTAAATGAAAAGGATGTAATTGTATATAACCTCTTATATTATTAGTCATATTATTATTATTATTAATTTATTTATATAATATTCTATTATATAGTCCTATAGGTCTATATATCCTCGTAAGGCATATATTAATATATAATAAATAAAACTTAAAGACTAATGAGAAAGAATGGATTCGAACCATTATGTTTTGCTTAAAAGGCAAATGTCTTACCCTTAGACGACTTTCTCAGCCCCCTATATACCCTTCTTATATCCTCTCCATTTAGTATATATATAATAAAGGGATAAAATGCCTTCGTTGAGAGTCGAACTCACATCAATCGCGCTTCAAGCGAATGCTTTAACCTATTAAGCTACAAAGGCTTTATTTATATATAACCTCCCCCCCTATATTCCATAGGAGGATATTTTACAAGAGTAAGTAGAATCGAACTACCACTACATGTGTTGAAGACACGTGCTCTACCATTGAGCTATACTCTTATATATAACCCTCCCGGGTAAAGGGTATATCAAAATATCAGCTCCATCTTTACTACTAAAACATTATGATTGCAAAGGGGAGTTTATTTATATAGGTTATATAGGAATTGAACCTATGGCTCAGATGTGTAAGATCCGTGATTTTACCACTAATCGAATAACCTTTATATGTTTTGCTGGGAATTGAACCCAGATAACCACTTTAGAAGAATGGAGTTTTACCCTTAAACTACAAAACATGCCCTACGGGGATATATACCTATTCTCTTCTTCTACCTTATTGACCTTATATATAACCCATGTTATCATGTAGTAATTAACTACTCCATAGGAGGGGTTATCTATCTAATAAAGGGGAGGAGTGAATATATATGAATAATTTAACTGTTATTAATCTTTATTCCTAATCTTTCATGTATAAATAATAAGATATATATTTAATAGATAATAACCAAAGGTATAAATATATATAAATTATTTATTACCGATATAGAATAAAATATTTTCTATAGTAGAGATAACAGGAACTAAGATTAAGTAATAACTAAAGTAGAAAACAGTAGCATATTGACCTAATTCAATAAATGGTACTTCTACATGTAATTGACCTAAATTCATTAATAAGAAGAAGTTAAATACAAATAAATAGAATGCAAATTTAGATAATATTTTAAAAGTATTACCTCTAACTACTGATCTATCAGTAACTGGTAATACTAATAATATTAATAAAGCTGCAAACATAGCAATAACTCCTCCTAATTTATCAGGTATAGATCTTAATATAGCATAGAAAGGTAATAGATCTTAAATCTTTAATGTATATATTGTATTACTTTATAAACCTAATTTATATAACATTTCCTTAATAAAATAAGGTTTAGTTAATGTTATTAAAGTATCCATAGATTCTTTAAAGATATAAATTATAGGTTTTTTATCCCTGTTATAATGAATAGAACATTTTAGATTAAATTTATCTTGTAAAGTAAACATTAATTTATTTACATCTGTATCAGAAAAACCATATACACTTAAATGTAAACCACTACCTTGTTTACTTCCGTCATCCATAATTCAAAAAGCTAAACCTCTAGGGGTTAATAATTTATATATGTTTTCTGGTACTACTTTTACATTTAATTTATAAAACATTTCTCTATATTCATTAAAACAAGGGAGTTGCATAGTTGTAAAAGAAATAGCATTATATCTTTTATGAGATCTATTATCTACTATAATTCTAGTTTGAAGTGAATAATCTTTTGTACAAAAATCTAAGAAAAAACTTAATACATAATCAAAATACTCTTTATGTTTAAACGCTGTTTGAGCATAAATTAATCTAGAATTTCCTGTAGATGATCTCTTCGCTATGTGAGCATCTCCAAGTAATATTCCTATTAATATTTCCTTTACTTCACCAGGTATTTTTATTAATCTTCTTTTTGAAGAGGATAATCTACTTATTCCCTTAGTAGAAGCAAATAATAATACAAAAGTAGAAATAAAATAAATAATAGAATCAATATATACATCTCATAATATAATCCCCATATAATAAGGTGGGGGGGTTTATATTACTATTATGTTTGGACTATATATTCAATTTATGAATCTCTCCCCCCCCCCTTTGAAGGGGGGGGGGAGAGATGGACATTTATTTAAATTGTCTCGCGTATAGTCTCTGAGGATCCTACTAAGATTAAATTTATTAGAGGTATGCCTCACCGTAGGTGGGGAGGGATCATCTAATTATAATCTTTTGGTTTCCTGCTGATAGTCTTAAATAATATAAAAGAGTTTTCAGCATATAGCAAGATTAAGTGGCATCTTTATAGGCATACCACTCTGGAACAATAGAAGCTGGAGTAACCATAGGGTTACCAGGAATATAGTTATCAGAATGACCTAATGTATTAGGAGAGAAGAATACAAATAAACTAAATATTAAAATGAATACAAATACTGTTATTAAATCTTTAAATATGAAATAAGGATGCATAGGTAATCTATCAATATTACCTGTTATACCTAATGGATTAGATGATCCATTTAAATGTAATGCCATTAAATGCATAACTACTAAAGCAGCTAATATAAATGGTAATAAGAAATGTAATGCAAAGAATCTTTGTATTGTTGGGTTAGATACACTAAATCCTCCTCAAATGACTTATAAAACCACCATTTTATATGTTATTTAAACATATTTACTTATAATTACTTATAAGATTAGACTATTTCATCATCCTTTATAAAAGGATGTAAGGCGCTCTTGGTTAAATATTGTTATATGTACTCATTAACTAGTCGTTAAACGTTTATATTCCTTATAATATATATTCCCCTCCTTATTATATGGGGGGGGGATATATCTCATCTTAAAAAGATAATATATATATTATTCATATAGAATATACTTCGCTATATATTGTCCTTAATTTATAAGGAGTTTTATATAATTCACCTTATTTTTCATTATATTTTACAATATAAGGCCGCTCATTTTATGTTTTTTAAATAACCATCCCCCTTTATATAATATATATAATGTTTATAATGTATATAAAGGTAAGTGGAAATTCCCCTTTCAATAGTGGGGTATTCTATATTTTTATATTTTTATATCTATTATTAATTTTTAAATCTCATAATCATTTATTATATTGTATATATTTATAACCTAATAATTTATAACTATCAAAAAATATAATAATCTTTTGTATATCTTTTACAGAAGATACACTTAATTGTATATATTTATTTTTATTAATACTTATACATTTATTTAAATTAAGTATTTTTTTTATACTATTAAATAAATTAAAATTATATTTTTGTTTTAATTGAAAACACATATCTTTATTATTTTTACTACAAAATGAACCTTCTGCCATTGTAAATCCAACTAATCAATAATTAAAATAATATAATTTATCAAAATCATATTTAATTATATTATTTTCAATATAATTATTAATTTTATCATTATTAATTATATCTTTATAAAATATTATATTATTTTCAAATATATATTTCATTAATAAATATTGTTTTTGTCTAGTTAGAGTTAAAAAATGTATATCATATTTATTTAATAAAGGTAATAATTTATTTTTAAGATCAGTTTTATTTATTTCTAATCTTGCTAACTTATTTCCTTTTTTAGGTGTTATACAATATACATTTCCTATATTTAATTCTGATTTAAAATAATTTAATAAATCTAATTCATTTTCATTTAAATTTATAACTAATGAGATATAAATATAATCTATTCCCTTCGGGGATATATCCCCCCCCATAGGGGGGGAATCTATTAACATCTTATTCTTATTTAACTTAGATTTTTTAGTTACTCTAATGTAACCATCTCCATCTATAAAACCTATGAATTTTAATAATAAATTTAATTTATCATCAGTTAATTTATCATCAGTTAATTTATCATTCTGATTATGTGAGGTATTAAATATAGATATAAATATAAAATATAATGGTGGAAGAGTTATAAACGGAACAATATCATTTCCTATAAATGGTATAGCAGATAATAAGTTAGTAATTACTGTTGCCAATATAATAATATAGTTTATCAGATATTATTAATATATAACCCCTATTATTTAAGGGTTATATGTATTACCCCCCTTTTTTAGGGGGGGGGGGATTTATATCTTATATGTTAAAATAAACTATACCATGTTCTTATTAAATATAAATCCTTAAAAGAATGTTTATATCTTTATAAATAGACAATATATATATTGTTTAATAAGTCTTGTGATATATATATTATAATATATATATATTATATTCGAGTGTACATGAAATATCTAAATAAGATACCTATTATTGAACCACTCTGTCGAGATAAAATATATTTATCTACGGTCTTGTTACTTAACATATAATTTTGACCTGTTAGCAATAATATTTATTAATAATAAACCCTATTATTTAAGGGTTACATATATATATATGTTATATAATTAATAACCTTTTTTTTTACTACCAATTTTTGTGTTATGGAAGGGTAATATAATATATTATATTATACTTAAGGATATATACTATAGGAGATATATATTTAAATATAAGAACCAAATTTATATTTCATACTAGGTATAATATATGGTTTAACTAATTGAACAAGAATAGGTAATGATTCTTTTCAAATATAAATATTATATTGATTTATAGTACTAGTTTTATGAATAGTTGATTTAATATTATATTTAATATTTAATAAATTTATTAAATATAAATTTTCATTATAACTAAAATTATTAGTACATAATTTCAAACCTTTACCTATTTTACCTCCATCATCCATAATTCAAATAGCTAATGCTTACTATTATTGGATAGTAGTAATGAATTGGTATATTGCCAAAAGCAATTTATCATTGTTCGTCATTCCAGGTTGGCTGGCCATCATTCAAAATATCCCGACTTACCTATACGGGATATTTTGAATATTTCTAAAACTAGTTAGTTATGCTTAAAACATCTGGACTTACCAATCTAGGATATTTTGAATATTTCCTCATTATATAAATCAGGCTTGATTCTTTTCTATATAAAATTTTATTCTAAGTCTGAGACTTATGGTGTTGAAGTATTGTGTCAGAAACATGCAGGATCGTATATGACACAATTATGTAATCTGTTGGTTGCAAACAAATAGCTGAGAGAATATTGTAGAAATCCTAAATTGAGTTATTTAAAATATCCCGTATAGGTGAGTCAGGATATTTTAAATGATAGCTAGTCACGT